>NW_024609879.1:89768412-89834861 GCF_016920785.2 Ixodes scapularis
GAGTCGTTAGGGCATAATTGCCCGTAGGTACATGTTGGGATATTTCTTCGAAACTCGTCTTGAACAACAATAATCATATATTAAGACGACACTCACCTAGGCTATACATAGATCATTCTTAAAAAGTTTAATATCTCTACCATAAATAGCTTCGGCTATAGCGCGCTTCAAATATGGCACGAACGACAATTGTCAAAACACCGCCGTCCTTCCTCGCTCCTTCGGGAATCTATTTCTTTAAAACCAAGAATGCCAGATGATTTAAATAAACGGCATTGTCCTTCGCAAGGAATGCGGCACCGCATGTAAAATTGCGAGAAGAAAAATATTACGAATGTACCTCACTGCTTGAATCCAAATTGAAACCGCCCGCCGGTCTTTCGAAGTTCCACGAACTTCGAACTTTTACCCTAAAAGCTCGAAGTTCGTCAAACCTTTGACGTTTCAGGAATCGAAAGTTCGACAATTTTTGAATTCTGTAGATTAATAGGTTCGAAAATTTTCGAATTTCTTAGCGTAGGAAGTTTGAAAGTTCGAAAAGCTTCGAACTTTTTAGTGCAAGAAGGTCGAAAGTTCGAAAATCATCGATTTTTTAGTCTATCAAGTTCGAAAGTTCGACAAGCATCGAATTTTGCCGGGTAATAAGTTCGAAATTTCGGAAAGCGTCGAACTTCTTAGTTTAATAAGTTCGAAAATCGACTTCCGTCGAATTTTTCGAAATGGAAAGTTCGAAAATTCGAAATCTTTTGAACCACTTCAATCGATCATCGAAACCGGTCGAAAAAAGTTCGCGGCATACCTACACGGGATTAAATATAAAGATGGACGACTTTATTTCACAGTATGATTGAATTTGTTTATGTGCCTAAATCTTGTCACTTTACCTGTTGATATTTCACGCACATTTTACGCCATATCGAAATGAAAGGGCACGGCGAGATTGGTGCGTTTTCCACCCATCGGAGATAACACGCCAGCTCGTTGTCCTTTCTGAGCATTGCACGGCGATCCGGTACGCAAACAGTTAGAAAGCAGTCCGCCAGTCCCATAGCCAGGAAATGTTTTCAGGGGATGCTTTCCTTTGCCCAGACCATCCAAAAGTAGAAAAAAAAAAAAAAAAAAACCAAGAAAGAGGAAAAGAAATCCCGCAAACACAACTTTAGTTGCTATTTTTCTGTTTCTCAGAAGACAAGAATTCAACGTTTTTTATTTCGTCCCTCCGATCTTTAAAGAGGGGAACTTTACTGTAGAACAACGAAAACACGCAATCATAAAATATAATAATGCGCTTTGAACAAAAAAGTCTAGACAGGCTCATAAAATATTCCGGTGCGTTCACTTCTCTGCGGAACACTGGGGTATCCAATGACTGAAAACTACGTAAGAGTTCCAAAGAATAGCGAAGTTTAGAATACGATTACACATAAAAACTCCAATGCGCACCGACCGGGGTAACGAGCAAGTGAAACGTCACGCTCATTGTTCCTGCGCACATTTTTCAGAAATGATCGTGTTGTGGTCATGTTTCGGGTTTTTTCCGTTCTTCGTTGTCGTTTTACGAGAAAGTGGCAGAGAAAAGTACCAGTTTCTATCGTTTTGTGGGGTCTAAACATTTAGTGGAAGCCGCGGTCGGTCGATCGAAAGCAGCGAGAGGACCCTTTCGGAGCTGTCTTGGATGTTCCCGTGAATGTTCAAAAGCGCAACCCCTATACTCCGTTCACCCTTAGCTGAGACTAGAGGCTCCGCCTTCAGCGCGAGCTTTCTGCCCTTGCTGGCACAAGTCTGAACGCGCAGGCGCGCGCAAACAAAGCACAGCGGAAGCCAGCGAGCTCGTGCTGAAGGCGGAGCTTCTGGTCTGAGCTAAGAACGGAGCAGCAAGCGCTCCGGGGACGTTGAAGCTCTCAGGTATGGCTTCCGTCTTCGGAGTCTCGAGACCGAACGTTCCGCCTCAACGACGCTAACGGGCATGGTGGCCAGGATTTGCAGCAGGCGGTTGACATTAGAATACGAGACCTGGGGACCTGGGGACCAAGGCAAGTTGTCTCTACCGGCGACACGCGCTAAGCGGTGCGGTCCCTTCACATCTGTGTCCAAACCAGAACTTCCTCAGACAGTTTGTTTAATGAAACGAATGCTCCGCACAGGCTGGTGATTGGCCCAACCCGAGGATTGCGACATTGCAACCGACGTCGTTGGCCATGACATTGCTCTCGCCTAGGGCGGACGATGCTGCCTGACGTGAATGTGCCGATTCTGTTGGAGACGTTGATGGCACGCTTGAAGTTGTAGGTAAATAATCATTCTTTAAAAAAGCGTCAAGCGACAGCTTTGGCTATTGAATTAATTTTTGAGAGTCTATATACGTAAGGGAACTTTCACGACTCACGTGTTGAACTCAAGATTATAAACATTACCCACTGCAGCGATTAAATAAGTAACCTCGGTACGCTTTGAAACCAAAAGAATTATGAGCATTCCAAAGTGCTTCTACGGTGCATATGCTGCCGCTTTTCTCTCCCGCTTCTTTTTTTTCTTCTTTTTTACATTTTTGTGTGCCCCCAAAACAAATAAAAGACGGGACAACAACAAAAAAAAAAAAAAAAAAGAAAGCTAAGCTGTTTGTCATTTTGTCGTCCTGTTTGTAGGGTTGTAGGGTTTGCAAAGTCAAAGTATTGCTATTTTGAAATTTTGTTTCGCTGCCCTGATAGTGGCGTGGAGTCCTTGAGGCTCAAAGAGTAGGGGAACTTTAGTCAAGCCGCCTGCATTCTCCGAGGCGAGGCCAGCGTCCTTCGAGGTTAGGATTTCGCGGCTTATGTGACGTCAGGAGCGGAGTCATCCGCACCTGCGAGCCCGAAGAAAGGCTTAGGTTGCTAATAACACTGTCGAGTTTGGCGAGAGCTCTTCGGAAAGCCGGAGCCGGACTTCTATTTCTCACGCTCACGCAGTCCACGGACAGTGTTGTCATCTTCGTTTTGCTTTGGAATGTTCCGGCCCCTCGCCGTAGTGGGTTGTCGAACAGAAAGAGAAGCACATAGGACTTTTAATGCCTTCACAAAACAAGAAAAAAAAGAAAAAAAAAGAAGCTGACAATGGAAAAGGGGAAGGGGAGAAAGAGGAAAACCATGCAATTTCGAAGGTGTTTCGACCCTTGAACACGACCTGGCTACGCCACTGTCTGGTTTATCAGCGCGGCCAACCAGCGCACCCCGACGAGCTGCCACTGCTGCCACCTTGAGCATGCGTGTCTTCGCGGCAACCGCGTCGTATATACACGTACCGTATGTCGGATTCCCAGTCGGTACCTTTTCGTTCCCGTGGTTTGGACCCGCTTCAAAACAACGATTCGGGGTAGTGGTTAGCAGACCGAAAACAAACAAATGTTGGGGGGATAACGAATGCAGACCAGCATTTATTTTCTCCAAAATCTCACACAAATGTGACAAAACACAAATCACACTATCGGGTTTGTCGAAACTAGCTGCTTGGCAGATTTTCCGGAGTGGTGTCAAGCGACTCTTGTGATTCCGCCGGAATGCTTCGATGAAATCGATATTCCACAGCGACCTCTTTCTGACAGATGGCCAGTCTGTTCGCCGAGTCAAAAACTGACACCGAAGAAAGCGGACGAAGCCTAATTACACAACGTACGCGTTTGAAATTGTAGCGCATTTCACAGAACCTTTGCAAGCAATGCAAAAATTCAGTCCCACTTTCATCGCGGACCGCTGCTATCGTTTACCTAGCCGAGACACTCCAGATGAAAATTTCTGGCCGGCTTGGTTAAAATGTTTCATTGGGTCCACCGTTTCCGTACATTCAAAGGCGCTTGTTTCGACCGGGAACGGCTGCCATTACGTACGACTAGCACATGATAAAATATAGCACACACACATGAGGTCATCCTTAATTCTAATTAACTCTACCTTTGGCGCGTCATGGAGATTCCCGCTTGTGCCGGCACCCCACCACCACCACCACCGGCTGTTAGGCCTATGGGCCCGAGCTCGCTAGACAGATAGGCCTAATGGCGGTAGCACATCCTCGGAGCAGTTCACGTCCACAATCGCCCAGTAAGCGCACGGACGTTAAATATGCACACCAGCACGGGAAAACGTGGACAGAAGACGACACGCGGCAAGAACGGCAGGTTCAGTTCGCAGAAATGAGCGCCTCGAGCACCACACTGGCCCCAGCTGCCCCGAATTCCGTTCCCGTACATTCGATTGCGCTTGTTTCGACCGGGAACGGCTGCCTTAACGTACGACTAGCACATGATAAAATATAGAACACACATGAGGTCATCGTTAATTCTAATTAACTCTACCTTTGACGCGTCATGGAGCTTTCCGCTTTCGCCGGCACACCACCACCACCACCGGCTGTTAGGCCTATGGGCCCGGGCTCGTTGGACAGATAGGCCTAACGGCGGTAGCACATCCTCGGAGCAGTCCACGTCCACGCATAAGTTCCAGGCTTCCTTTCCTTTCAACACTTCTCTCTCTCCACGTCCACGCGCACAATCGCCCAGTCGAGCGCACGAACGTTAGAAATGCACACCAGCACGGAAAAACGTGTACAGCAGACGACACGCGGCAAGAACGGCAGATTCAGATCGCAGAAGTGAGCGCCTCGAGCACCACACTGGCCCCAGCTGCCCCGAATTCCCGAATGGGGCGCTCGCGCGTGGGCTTCTGGGTAGTCACCGCCGTCGGGCAGCGCTCTCCGCGCTCGTTGATGACGCGAATAGAGCATTCTTGGCGGCGGCGTGCAACGTTCGCGCTCGTCGCTACGAGTGCACACAAATCGAGAAAGCTGCCACGCGCCACCGACCTGTGCGTACCCGAACTCGTGTGGACCAAGAAAACGCAACCTACGTATCCATCCGTGGATCGCGCCGTGTTTATTTACTTTTTTTTCTGCTATGGCTTGGAATCGGGAAGAAATCTGGCCCCGCCAGGTACCGACGCAGGTATTTCCAGAGAGGGGAGGTTAGCGTATCAGATGTCTTTTGAAACCCCCCCCCCCCCCCACCCTTTCCCTTTGCTTTCCCGCCCTAAATTTTTACACATGCACAAATCAAGAGGAAGTCAGAACATCTGGACAGACCGCCCGCCCCCCCCCCCCCCCCCCCCCCCGCCCCCTCTTAATCCGCCACTGGGCCCGGCCAACGGCTCGCTTATCCTTTTGAGATCGCGTGAAAGCTTTCTCGAGAGGCCGTTGGCTGTGTTTTTCGTGAAAACCGAGGGAGATGCAGACGCACATTTTTCGGTCCTGTTCAGACGGCGCATTCATTTCACGAAACTCGTTTCGCGAGTCAAGATGCGCCAGAAAAATGCATCGTGTGAAAGGGCCTTTAAACAACACACAATGGTTGCACTATACTTGAGTCTGCCCGAAAAGAGCTGGATTGCCTTCTGCTTCCCCATACTACCCTCAACTTTTGAGTATTCGCCAGATTGAGCGAAAAGTTCGTATTTTGTGATTGGTTTTTCACTAGTGTTATATTTGTTGTTCGAGAGCGTCGGGATTTTGGACAAAAACCAGCCCCAAAACGTCTTGGACCCATTATAACGTACTCTTCCACGACGGGAAACCCGTTGGTGCCAGAGCCGGGACTGAGCGGAACGGGGGAAACGCCGGCTGCGTCAATGGCGGCCGATCTCCCGCAGACGGGTGGACGGATGGGAGTATTTTCACCTCCCATTTCGTCTTGCGGAGGGTTGTCAAACAAGAACTCCAGTTTAAAATGGGAGTAAAATCAGGTGTTGTCGCTTTTATACCTCGTCTCTTAGCGACCAGAGTAAAGTGGTGGTTTCTAGTTTTTATACTCCCATGTGCGGGAGTGAATGCTTTAGGCTTGGGAGTTTAATCGGTATCTTATTCTTTAAAACCCCCATCCGGGCTACTTTTCGTTTACAGTGTACGGTTTGAGCAGGGCCGGCCTTAGAGCAGCAAGCGCCCTGGGCAAACTGCGGCCCTGCCCCCCCCCCCCTCCTTTCACCTATTTACGCACCCAACAGCACGTTGTTAGTAAATATGCAAGTACCGAACCGACGTTTGGCCCACAGGCCGGCGTCGTCTATGAGGGCAGACGACAAGCTGAAACGCTTGAAAGAGCAGACTACAGTTCGAACGATCAGGCGGCTGTTTGAACTTGACGACGCACTGAGCGTAGTCCGCAGGTGGTCCGCACAACTTGACGGTTTTCTGGCGTTCATGTAGGAACAAAACAAATAAATCTGATCACCACAAGTATCCGTGAATTCAAGCCATAGTGCTTCCCGTCCAAGCAATCGTCGTCCGACGGCGTCTGCTTTTCCCCTTTTGCGGCACATATCCAGATTCTCTGACGGACCGAGCACGTAAAAACTGACCTTCAAACCTTTCTTGACACTTTTGGTACGGGCCCAGTCGCGGCGTTTTGACGAGAAGGCAGGTTTTTGTCTGGTTCCTATCAAAACAACGCAGGAATACACATCTGGCATGGGGACTTCTGCCCACAGCCCCAGACCGGAAGTGCGACCGACACGCCACCACAACGCCGTGACGTCACAGAGATGAGTTGGTGTGTACAGTCCCATACCATTTAGGTCAGCGAAGTTTCGTCGTAAACATTCGTGTTTTTCAGTGTTAATCGCAAAAAAGAAATGTTGTAAATATCCCAAAATGCCTCGACAAAACAAAATGTTCGAGAGAAAAAATGAAAGCCGTTTACAGTCCCTGTGACACCGAATTGGAGCACAGCTCTTGAGGAGGAGGAGGGAAGGGAACTGGGGTTACCTGTTCTCGGGGCGGGGGGTCATGTGACCTTTGGGTGTCAGGTGACCCCCCAGAAACATTTTTCCGCTAGATTTAGCGGGGAAATTTTTCCGCTAGGTTTAACGGGAAAATTTTTCCGCTAGACAGCGAGGAATTTTTTTCCGCTAAATCTAGCGGGGAAATTTTTCCGCTAGATTTAGCGCGGAATTTTTTCCGCTAGATTTAGCGGGGAAATTTTTCAGCTAGGTTTAACGGGAAAATTTTTCCGCTAGACAGCGAGGAATTTTTTTCCGCTAAATCTAGCGGGGAAATTTTTCCGCTAGATCTAGCGCGGAATTTTTTCCACTAGATTTAGCGGGAAAATTTTTCCGCTAGATTTAGCGGGAAAATTTTTCCGCTAAATCTAGCGGGGAAATTTTTCCGCTAGATTTAGCGGGGAAAGTTTTCCCCTAGATTTAGTGAACTTTTTCCCTAGATAGCGGGGAACATTTTCAGCTATAGCGGGGAAATTTTTACGCTAGATTTAGCGGGAAATTTTTCCCGCTAGATTTAGCGGAAAAATTTTTCCGCTAAATCTAGCGGGGAAATTTTTCCGCTAGATCTAGCGGGGAAAATTTTCCCCTAGATTTAGCGAACCTTTTTCCCTAGATAGCGGGGAACATTTTCTGCTATAGCGGGGAAATTTTTACGCTAGATTTAGCGGGAAATTTTTCCCGCTAGATTTAGCGGAAAAATTTTTCCGCTAGATTTAGCGGAGAAATTTTCCCGCTAGATTTACCGGGGAATTTTTCCCGCTAGATTTAGCGGAGAAATTTTTCCGCTAGATTTAGCGGGGAAATTTTCCCGCTACATTTAGCGGGGAATTTTTCCCACTAGATTTAGCGGGGAAATTTTTCCGCTAGATTTAGCGGGGAGGAAAATTTTTCCGCTAGATTTCGCGAAATTTTTCTGCTAAATCTAGCGGGGAAATTTTTCCGCTAGATTTCGCGGGGAAATTTACCCATAATGCACCGCGCGGTTACGCCGACGCCGCTCAAGCCGGAAACGGGCCCCTATGAGCTGCGCTCTAAAAATATAAGTAAGCCCACACCGTGAATCGAACCCGGGTCCGCTATGTATGAAGCACACATCGTACCACTAAGGTATACGCTACCGATTTGGAAACGAGCGTTGCAACCGCTGCCTATATTGGCGGCGGCAGCGCATACCTCCACGAACCATCCAATCCGGTGTGAACGTCGTTGCTGGGGTGTGTATCGCCTGCGCGTTAAGAACACGGCACCGCGGGTCGGGGGGCGGTGCCCTTGGTATTCCTTGGGCGCGGCCGGTCAGTGTTTGCCCTGCTCAGTGTCGGCTGTTTCAGGGAGGGGGGGGGGGGGGACAAAACACATGCTTTGCCCCCCCCCCCCCCCCCCCCACTCTGAGAAGTGGGGAAGGGGGGCGGTTGGTACGCCCATGGCTGCTGATTGCACCGCGAACTGGTTAATTTCGTTTCTTTTTGCACAAGGAGATCAGACACTCTTTCGTGAGAGTCGCGGGGGTGAAATCTAGGCTCTTTGGACGCAACGCCATTCCGACTTCTGGTAGATTATTTCGCAACATTATGACACAACTCCATGAAAGAAATGTATAGCATATTTCGTTTTTGTATTGACGATATAAACAATCTACATGCTATTTGGAAATCGCATCTTAAGAAAAATCTCGGAACACGGAAATAACCGAAAAACAAAGCGGTTAAAACGCAAGAAACGACGAAGACTCACAACACCCCATGGCCCATCACCTCAAGGTTTGCGCTCCCTGTGCCCATGAGTTCCCGTCCGCGCGTGTTCTGGGAGCCAACAAAAACCGCTACCGGCGGGAGATCGTGGAGGCGTACGCCATAAAAGAGGCTCCGAAGCAGTGTTGGAGGTAACGCGTTTCTAGTAATGACGTTACTTGTAACGCGTTACATTTTTCGCTAACGCAGTAACTTACTCGTTTGTATTCTGAATGACTAACGAGTAAAGTATTTCCGTTACTTTTTTACGGTATCGGCTGTCAATTTCGTTACTCGTTACTTTTGACCAAAACTGGTGAAATCCTGCACGAGCTTATCTCAAAATCCTGCACCAGCTTGTCGCTGCACGGAACCAGCATCCGTCACAGTAAAGTTAAAAAAAAAAAAAAAAAAAAACTCAGTTCTCGAAGGGGAAAAAAACCTTCGGCTACCAGCTAATTCCGTTCATCCTCCTTTTTTCTTTTTCCGTTTTTTACAAGGCATGAACCAACGACTGCGCTACAGCCTCCTCCCCTCCCTCCTCTTCTCCCCCCCCCCTGCTTTGTGCAGCAGAAGTAGACAGGGGGGGGGGGGGGGGGGAGCCGTGGAGAGACATCCGTTTACAACAGTGGACAACTGGACAACAAACAGTGGCGGAGCGATTTGCTCATTTGTCTAGTTTCAAAAAAAAAAGAAAAGAAACATCCTTTGTGGAATATTTTTACCCTCGCTCTCCCCCTCGCTGCCTGAAAGTTCCTGTGGCCACTTTTGTACACAGAAGAATCGTTCGCTTGATTAGTTTTTAATTCCCTAAGGGCATGATAAAAAAATTTTTAAAAAAAGTTTTAAACCTGGAAAGAAAAGTTACAAACACGAAACCTTTTTTTTTCTTTTTTTTTCACAGAAAAAACTAAGAGGTGCTGCTGGTAAGAGGCAGCAAGTGATTATAGCCAGTGTGCTGGTAACCGGTGTCCTGTTCCAGATAGTGAAGTAAATCAGTCTCTGGTAATAGTATGAACCGGACTGTTACTAAAACCGGCGTACAGATGAGGGGTGTTGGTTGGCTGGTTGTGTTCCAGCAGTCCTCGTTCGCATGCTGTAGTTTATAAAAGCCGATTGACTAACATCTCCGACTCATTCTGCGCGTGAGATGGACACGAATAACGAAAGTCCGTCGCCATGGCCAGCAGGTTTGAATGAAATGTATCAACTAAAGGAGACAGAATCAGGTAATTTACAGTTTCAATGCCTAATCTGCATGAGAAAAATTAAGCTGCTTCGCGCATCAAAACACTTTGAAACCACTCTGTAAATTTTTATCTTTCCCCAAGCTTGTTAAGGAGGCTTATCATACATCTCTGTCAAACATATGTGCTCGAACAGAAAAGTAACGTAAAAGTAACGTAAAAGTAACGTTCGTTATTTTTGAAAAGTAACGATAACGGCATATCGTTAAGTTTGTAAAAGAGTAACGTAGCTCGATAACGCGTTACTTTTTACCAAACTAACGAGTAACGCTATTTCGTTACTTCTTTTCGGTAACGGGCACAACACTGCTCCGAAGAACATTTCGTCGGCCTCGCTGTCGCTGTCGGAGAGAGAGGTGACATTTCTGAGACCGGATTTGACGACCTTGGCAGGCCGGGCAAGTGGTTCTTGCTCCTGAGAGGGAATCGGGACGCCCTCCTCCCTTCCCTTCCTTCCCGCTGTCTCTGCGGTTTACTTTCCCCCTGTTTTCTCCCGGGGCCTTGTCTTGCCCCCCTCCTTCTCCCCCCCTTTTAAATTTCCCTCTCCCATAGTAGAGTTCCGAAGGCGAAGCGTCCGGCAATAAATCATTTGTCTGTTGAAGTTGAAAGATGTGTAGTCCCGTCCCCTGCCCGAAGGAAAAATCCATCAATGGGCGCGTTAAGTCCGCGCTCCGGAGCGCGAGAGTTTGGCGCATAGAGTTATTATAATGTACGCTAGAGGTTCAAGTGGCGCTAGTGTGCTGACGCAAATTGAAGCAGACAGCAACCAGTCAAAAATTGACTTCCGGTAATGCATTTCTATGGGAAAAAGTAAGCGCATTTTCTTCCTGCGCTCGATCATGAGAGCAAATATCCCAAATAATTCGTACGTACTAGGTAGTTTGGAACATTTCTCAGTGAGGCCGACGAAAGAATTGGTCAGTTACGGCGTTTTTCTCTCGATTTCATCGCACTAAAAACGGTGCTAAAACGGCTTCGTACGTGTATTTATGTGCACTGTCGGACACTGTTAGCGCGAACGCTGCGTCGGCGATTTCCAGCATGGGGGATATACATGCCAAGCGAACGAAAAACATCTAGAAAATCAAGAGCGGCGGCAAGAACTACGCAGCAACACCGGATCAGTGACTCGCAGTGCATGTACGATCAAAATAAATTGAAGGCCACGTAATCTATTCCAATTTTAAATAAGTGAGTACCGCTTTATTCTTTCTGTCCTGAGCGAAGCTGCGTGTTCTACGTTCAAAATATCCCCCGCGCGCTAGACATCTTTGAGAACAAGTGTGCGATAAAAGCTGCCCGGCAGAGAAAACAATACGAAGAGACACCTTTCATATCCCACGGACTATATTCTCTACCTTGAAGGTTTTTATTCGCTCATGCACGACGGGATCATTTTCATATGGTGACAGGACTGGCATATTATCAATATACAAGCGTCACCGGAATGCTGGCGAGCCTTGAACACACTCTATATTCGTTTCGATCGTAATTTTGCTTTGAATCGTCGCTTGTTTTTACACACCTGCTGCGGAACACACGTTTGGGACTGAAATGCAGCGAAGTTAAACATCGCTCACTGATGAAGAAAAATGCGTTAACTAAAGCAATTACACTTTTACAATGTTAATTAAGACACATACTATTCGGTACGACCGAAATAACCAAAGTGTTCGATGTTATTTTCCGGCGAAGGGACAAAATGCACGCGCGTTTTCCCATGGGAATGCACAGGAGCACCGCAAAAGTAGACTGGTTGCTGTCTGCTTCAATTTGCGTCACGGAAGTCGCATAGACACTAGCGCCAGTTGAACCTCTAGCGTACATTATAATAACTCTATGGTTTGGCGCTCCTTTCACTAAACGGACAGGAGTGCCACCGGAGACTGACACTCGAGCGCGCTCTTCGTGCATCGAGAATTTTTCGGAGCGCGAGTGACTTCTTCGCGCTCCGTGACGTCACGTAAACAAACAAGATGGCTGCGCTGCTCTTGCGACCGGCGAGACGAAAAGGCGTAGGCGGACCGCTACCCCTTTTCAGTTGATTAGTGCTTAATCCAGCAGGTAAAAACGATTTGATTTGAAAGCCGATACAGCAATTAGCGTTCCGCAAAAGGTTTGTTCGTTCATCTCGCCTGAAAAAGAAATTAATCTATCAAACGCTACCGTGCCGATAGCACTGCGACAGAAAAGTTGTCGAGATGAGAAGATATTCGGACCGCTCTGTCCCTTTTATAATACTTAGCGCAGCGAATAAAGATACTTCGATTTGAACGCCGAAACATCAGCGAGCGTCGATGAAAAGGTTTGTAAAGGCGTCTTGCCTGAAAACGAATTGATCTATCGAACGAGCGTGCCGATAGCTCGGCGACAGAAAAGTGATGAAAAGACAGACGGCTGCCCTGCTTAGAATGCTTAGCCCGGCCGCAGCGAATAAAGATACTTAGATTGGAAAGCCGAAACATCAGTTAGCGTTGCGGGAAAGGCTTGTTCATGCATACCGCCTAAAAACGATGTGCTTACGAACGACGGTGTGCCGGTATCGGCGTAGCTTCCGTCTCGCTGCGAGACGGAACCGACGGAACCAGAAAATCTTTGACAAATTTGAGGGTTTTCCTGTGTCGCCCCGAGCGGGTTCAAGAATATTGTCTTTAATTTAAATCGGAACAGCATGCAAGGTCGATAAATAGATCAACCAAGGTAACCTTCCACATATGAGCACGAAGCGAGTCTTCAAACCTTTCAGGAATATTAAAACGTTCGTAGAAACTTCATAACGTTGCCGTCTCTTTTGCTTTAGACTCTGCCGCTCCACCCGGGCCTAATTATTTATCTTCGAAATATTTTCGGCTTCTGCCACCCGCATCCACGGTTGGAAGGAGCTCGTGTGGGCCGTGGCCCGTCGATAGGGTCGATAGTTTCTGGCCGTTTTCCAAACTTACTCGATCTAGCTCTAAGGTAAAAGTGGTTATCGAAAACCTACCCGCGTCCAGCGTTTCTCTATTTTTGTTGTCACGTGACATAAAACGCCAGGGTAACTCGGATCCATTTGAGTAGGTTTGGAACGCAGCCTCGGTGTGTCGCGCTCATGTACGATATGCGCCGTTTAGTTGCTGCGCTCGGAGTATGAAACTCGGAGCGTCGGAGTAGGAGTAAAGGAGCGCCGACTTAACGCGCCCAATGTAACCCTGTTTGGCAGTCAATGTTTTCTAGTGGACCGCTGACTGTGCCTGACTGTACGTCAAGCATGTCTGATTGTCCAACAAGTTACTCTGACCGACAGTCAAACTCCAGTCAGACCCCGCTTGTGGGCTTTCGGATGGTTTCCTCGTGGCAGTCGGCCGCCGCGAAATGCCATCAAGATGTCTTGATGGCGATTCTGATTGTACATCGATTGGCTCTGACTGTACATCAAAAAGCTTTGACGAGCAGACAGACGTACGGTCAAAGGACGTAAAGTTCGTTCGGATACCACTATTTCGTCAAATCTATGAATACGAAAAATAATCTATGCACAAGAAAACGATTTCGGGACGTGAGCCCATAAAACCGCCGATGTTCGAGATATGACACGCAGCCGACCGACAACCTTGATCAGAAGCCCGCCGAACAGCCACTTCGCTGACTTCGCTTCGCCCATGGAGGCTTCGCCGAGCTTTCATGAACGATCGCTCTCGACTCGTTTTGTTTGCCCGCTTGCTCCAACCTGTCGATCCTGCCCGGGCTCTACAATGTCTTATGTTTTAGTAGAATTTCTACTCGACAAGACCCAGCCTGTTGTGAGTTCCGACGATGTAAGGGACTTTAGCGGTGTAGTTGAAGACGACTAGGTGTACCAGGTCTACTGGGCCGGAGAGGCGCCAACAAAAGGATTGTTCTACGGCGCGAAAGTACTCTACATGGCAGGTGAGTAGAACTGAAGTGCGGCGCGTGATTTATTTATTTATTTATCTAAGTACCCTCAAGACCCTGAGGCATTACAGAGGGGAGTGGTACAAGACAAATTTGGAACACAAAACAATATACAAACACTAAAAGCCAAGCACGAAAAATGTGAAAAAAAATGTGTAAACAACTTAAGAAATGTATAGAACAAGGCAAACAAACAAAAAAAATATTAACATAGGTAAGTAGTCAACGCACTTTTATACAAGTCAAAGGACGGTATGTTTACTAATTGCGCGGGAAGGCGATTCCACTCTGAAGATGTCCTTGGAATAAAAGAGTTATAATAGGCTGAGGTAATGCAATGAGGAATTCGGACTTTAAATTGATGATCTACGCTCGGCGAGATGAAAACAGGACTTAACATTAGTTTGTTTTTTAGCGAAGTATTGGAATTACCAATTTTATAAAAAAGACACAAACGAGATATTTTTCGGTGTAATGAAAGAGCAGGAAGTGATAAATTAGTTTTCATAGTTGAGACACTAGATGTGCGATGATAGTTAGTAAATATAAAACGGGCACCGCGATTCTGTAGGGTTGTGGACTGGGCACTGCGATTCTGTAGGAAGTTACGAGTGCTTTTCATAACATGCTGAAGGCTTAACTGCATTTGCAGCCGAAGCATCTCGTATAAAACGAATGGTCAAATCGAGTTTTCAAAGCGGTGGCATAGCATAGGGCTTAAGGTGTCCGATTTGTACCCAAGTGGTCGCGGGTTGGATCCGCGGTGGTCTTGCTTTTTGTTTTCTCGAACATTTTGTTTTATGGAGGCATTTGGCGATATTTATGAGTGCGTATAGCTTTACTCTTATATAAATGCTGCCCTTGTTGATGAAATTCCCTTGGCAGTGGCAGTCAGACGTCATCTGATGGACCATCAGATGACGTCTGATGGTCCATCACGTTCCACCAAGGCTGCTGACTGGCAGTTAGTGTCCCAATTTGCGTATCTTGATGGAATTTTCAATAGGGTGTCTTTATGTATATAACTCTCTAAACTTATATTAAAACGTTCGTTTGTTTTTTCTTTTTTTTTTTTTTATCTGGTACGAATGTAACAAAGGGCCCACTTTGCGATGGCTTTGGAAGCCCACACCCCTCTCCGATATCCTCTTTTTAACTACCGAACAATAAACAGCCATTCTCGCAGCTCTCAGGAGCCGCGTTTACATGAATGCGACTTAGTCGCATTAAATCCAGTTGTCGCATTCAATGCGGTCATGTAAACGGCATAATGTGCAAAGAAAGCGCGTCGCATTCAAGACGCTAGACAGAGGTGGATCGAGATGGCGAGTGTGCATTTATTCAGCCCATGTAAACGGAGGTCGCATCGCATTTTGGAGCGGGGAGGATTATGGGAAGGCGCTCGCTGAGGGTGTGAGTGAACAGCTGAGAACATAGCGGCGGCCAACCTCGTCGACGGCGCGGACAGCGGTCCCGTATGGTCGCCCGCAATTTTTTCCCGAGAAAAAACGCGAGCCTTTATTGCCATCATAAGTAAGCGGAATATAGCGGAGCTGCTCGGTGAGGGTGGCCCCAGTCCAAGCCTTGCGAAGTACGACTTGCGCGTCCGAAGGGGTCCCAAAGGCTTCGGCGCAAGTACGAACGACACCGAGAGCTCCGAGCACTGTAGAGCACTGGATGGTAACGCAGAACGAGCAGCTCCTACCTCGGTGCCGTTCCTATCTATGCAGGAGCCTGTCGGACTCGGGGTCCGGTTGGTCCGGTCGCGATCGGCGAGGTCTGGCGCGGCGAAGCGCGGAGGCTTCCTCAAGGCGTGCGCACACAGGTCGCCTCTGGTCCAGAGTGACCCGGCGGCCCGGCCTGGAGCCCTAAACGCTTGGGTTTGGATGTTTCTTCCGTCTCGTAACTTCTTCCACAGCGCCGAAGACAGCGGGCACGATCTTTGCGTTCACTGAATGCGTCGAAAGACCTCCACGTGCGATGCACCGGAAAACGTGGTGCGGCTAAAGCGCGAAACACATGTATGACGAAACCTTCCGATCGGACGTTAGGACTGCCGAAGGACTTTGGGGTACGAGGGTTTTCGTAGCATCGGAGAGCGTTGAAAACCCTCGCCTTCGACCGTCGTATTGCCTGCTCGGACGTCCGATCGGACGGTTTCGTCGTGCATCTGTTTCGCGCTTAATTCCGGAAGTGCATAACTTCGAGCTTTGACACCGCGTGGCGCCACCTTCATGTAGGGCTTGGTGCGCATTCATATAAACGTTGCCCCGTCGGCTTCGTTCGAAGAACGAGTCGAGTCGATGCGCTGAAGTCGCTTTCATGTAAACGAGGGCGAGGGTAAGACGGGCCGGGGAGGAGGGAGCAGACGAAACGCTGAAGGAGGGAGGGGAAAACCTCCTCCTCTCTTTAGCGTTCCACCTGCTTCCTCCTCCCCGGCCCCTCTTACCCTCGCCCTTCGTTCTTAGGTTGCAACGTGGGAGGACTTAGTGGGTGAGTCAGAGGGGGGGGGGGGGGGGGGGTTCTTTGTTCTTTTAGGGTCAGCCGTCCGCTGATAAACAGAAAAAATAAACTAGCTTTTTTATTTATTTATTTTTTTATTTGGAAGTAGCACTGTATCGCGTAAGCAGATGGGCGGTTCCCGTTTCGATTCCCATTCCCAATTCAACCTTCCCGTTTCGACTCGGCTCAAAACGACTTTCTCGTTTCATCCTTTCCCATTTCGACGACTTCGTCATATCCCGAAACTAGGGAGCCTTCATGCGCACATGGAGGCGCCCTACCCGAAACAACCTTCCCGCTTCGGCCATCATTCGTTATCAATTGGGTCGGTTCGTTTGTATTGTTCGTTAACAGTTGGTTAGGTTCAAGTGTCCAATGTCCGTCCTCCTTGCTCGCACCTCACTTCTCCCTCTCCCGAAACAACCTTGGAGACACGGCACCGTAAGATAAAAACTGTGTCAGGGAGAGCTCACCCGAACATTAATAGCTTTATCGATCTGATCAAACGGGATGAGGCCTTCGCAAGATATAATTAAAAATAAAACAACGCAAATACGAGAACAAAGTATTCAAAGATCAGGATACAGCACTGTGTCCTGTCGGTTATCTTTTACTTTGCCCATCGTAGTTGCGCTATTTTGTTTTTAATTATGTCTGCATATCAATTGTAGCCCAAACTTGTACGTTAATCAACCTTGACAAGGGTACCTTTGCAGCAGCTTGCAAATAGTGGTGCCGTGCGGGCCAGGGGACAGCCGCGAACTATCAAAATCAGCGTGTCGCCTTTCTGATGGTGCGATTGTCCTGCTCGACGTCCTCAACAAAGGCGATAGCATTTTGTAGTTTATGGATTTTTCCTGTGAGCGCGAGGGTTTTGAGTTTGAACTCGTAAGAAAATGAAGTCGCAATCATATTTTCGGTCAACTTGTCTAATTTCTCACTCTTCAACATATCCCGTTCACTATAAGGAAGTTTTAGAATAACGTGCGTAAGCGCTTTGGGAAACCTAAAAATAGCGTCGCGATTATAAAACCTAAGGCAGCGCAAATTTTTGTTTACTCAAAGTGCTTGAGCGCGACACTGCTAGCGCGAACAAGCGATTGTAGTTTTTCGCAGTTTGTCTCAAAGAATGAAATGACTGCCATCAATATTATTAGTGTCTTTGAAAGTGCTCATCTGGGCCACTAAGCTAAGCGGTATACAACTTGGTACCTTCTAACACCATTTCGAAGTATCATTTCAACAATCGTCTACATCGTGTTCGCGGTAACGTTGTCGCGTTTCGTAGTCCCACATTTTGGGGACCATCTTGACAGAAACATTTCAAGTGGTTCATGTAGAAATATCTTTCATTGGAGCTTGTCTGAAAGTGATGTATAGCTTAAGAATACGTTGACAATAAAGACTATTTCACAACATAACTAAATAGCTCGCCGGCACCTTTGCTTTAATTGCATTAACAAAATTTCGGCACCTATTTTTAATGAGAAAATGTGAACAAACCAGAGTTAGAACGATGGAGACTTTTCGCGGAGAGGGTGAGATGTGCGTGGGTTTATACCAATGTGCTTACACGGGACGGGCGCAAACGTAAAGGTGTTTCGGGAACGGGGTGAAAAGGGACAGGTTCAAATGGGAAGGGCGATTCGGGAATTCTCCAGTATGAGCCTCAGTCGGTTCACGAAAGCAGTCTTCCGGAGCTGGTCGCAGCGGTCGTCACGGTGGCCCCTCTGTGTGTGCCGCCGAGTAATTTTCTGCTAGTCGCCCCATTGTTGTGCAACTTCTGTTCTTGTGAAAATGGGCGTGTGGTGCAAGGTGCTATTCCTCCGATCCTATCAACAACGGGCATCGGACGGCATAAAGAAGGGCCGACCCCATCAAGCACCCTACACTCTCAAGATAAAAGGGTGTCAAAAGGTGTATCGTTACACCCTTTGTCCCATATAATACACCTCCAAACTTCAATTCCACGTACACCACCCTACAGTCGAACAGACGGCCCGAAATTTTACAAGGGGCTTGATAGCCGTGTGGTACAATATTTTAAATAGCTAAAGTACGTATCAAAGACGCCATAAAGAAAACACCGCGTTTTTACAGTAGGGCCAAGAAAACCCCGATTAGTTTTCTTGTTGTCAGTAAAACGTACATTAGCTACTTTAATAAGTTGTACCGCACGGCTATCAAGGCGCTCGTAAAATATCTGGCCGTCTGTTCGACTGTAGGGCGCTGTACGTCGAACTTAAGTTTACGGGTGTATTATATGGGACAAAAGGTGTAAGAATACACCTTTTGACACCCTTTTTTTTTTAGAATGTAGGCAAACTCCTGCCGTAACGCCCCCGGCACCCCGTTTCCTTCGCCTTTTTGTACGCTCCTCTCTACGACATCACGTAGTCAGTAAACATGTGAGTAGAGTTCCAAAACGAGTATTTCTTTTTTTCTGAAATGAACCGCCGCGTTTAAATAAATTAGTAAGCTAAAAAAACTTTCAAATTGGGGCGCAGCGGCGCAACCCTTTTGATGGCTTCCTGGGCGGCGTCCCGGGTCGCCTATCCCCGGTCCTGGTATAAAGTCCTGGATATCGAAAAATATGATGCTCTTTTTTTTTCTTTGGGGCTAATTTGAAAGAGCAACTATTTTCTGCGGTTGCGGTCGTCACGAACGTTTACAGTTAGGGTCGATAGGTCCTTATCAGTGCTCCATTTTCTTTCTTTTTTTTACTAACAGTCCCTAAGCCCAGTTTGCACGCTTAATCACGTTCGGAATGTGTCGTTAGCCTACTGTGGTCCTTATTGGTTCATGTTCCCTACACCGCTGCTTCACCTTGTCATGAATAGATCTATCCTTCTTTTCACCCATAAGAGCGTCGCATCTTTTACTATTAATTACACTAAACTCGGTCCTAACATTTCTTCACCAGATAACCTATAATTATATTGTCCTTGTAAGTAATTTTTTTATCAATTTCTTCATGCCCGGACTGATTCGTGACCCACCTCTAATATCCCTGCTTCAAGTGCGCTTGAAACTGGGTTTTAAGGGCTTTAAAAACAAACTCATGAACAAATCAGAGAAATCGGCTCGCAATCTCCAATCTGCGCGTGCCCAACAGAGTGCACTGGTTCGCCGACTTTCTAAAAGAGTTAAATCGGAGAACCCTTTGCAGCATTCCCAAGAAGGGGTATACTGTAATTTAATGCATTATACCCCATTTTCTTGGGAGTACCTCTAAATACTCCAAAGTGTGTATCCGTTCAGATGAGGAGAAAATTTGTCGACACCTGGTGACCTCACTCAAATTAGTGTTTTATTCAATTAGTTTATTGCAAATCCCTTATGGTCGTGCAAAACATTACTACATTATTTGGGAAAAATAGACAATAAAAGAGAGCACAGTCAATAAAACAAGTTTTCAAAATAATGATCATGCAACAAATCTTACAAACTAATAACTCACAAAGATGTTAAACGGTTGTCTGAGTTCATATCCTCGGCCTTTCGCTGTGATATGAGTGATATTCAAATTGGCGCAAAGGTCACATTCGTCCACTTTTGAAAGTAGCCATAACGGTATATCGTTACGTTCGTAGGACGGTAACGAATATCAGTAGCCCGTTAAGTTTTGACAATAGGGAATTGTAGTAGACCGTTTCCGCAGCCCGCTAAGCACCCGGATAGCGCTCCGTAATCCGCCACAAGACCTTGAACTATGCAGACAAGGCTGGCGGCGCGCATGCGCAGCTGCGCCGTTTTCCTCGGGGATACCGTAGCGGAGAGGAAAAACGATCTACTGCAACTCCCTAATCTAACGAGTGACTCTATTTTGTTACATGCTTTCTGTAACGGGCACACCGGTGCTTGGGTTCCACTGGTGCAGAAAACCCAACACCCAACATCGGAGCACGGCCCCTTGAAGTTGACAGTGCGGTGGGAGCTACGCGTTTGACGAACCAGACAACCAACTCGTTTTCATCTCCTGACCACGCACTCTGCGTGGACATGGCTGGGAGCACGGACATGCTCGTGCTCGTAGGTTCTACCACTAAACCAGCTTACGCCCTTTGCACCTGCCACCAATGAAAATGTTTAGCGTTCAATATAATTAGGTAAGTAATTTTGAATGAATAAATTGCACATTATTGATTCGAAGGGCCTGGTTTCAAATAGAATCTTGCTGTTATGATCGAAAACCACTAAAAACACCCACGCTAGAATGATATGAGGCACGCGCAGCATTCTACGACGTTCCGAAGAAATGCTCAATTTGGACGCGTATGTAGGTTTCGGTTTCTTATCGAAGCACATCTCTGTGCCGGCGATCCCGCCCCCCGTGTCTAAGACGCGCAACGTATGTGCGCCGCCACTCATCGCGCGTAGAGAAGTCTACATAAGAAAGCTTCCGGACAGTCACATGAAATCCGCCTTTTTGACATCGGTGCCAGAGTGAAGACGCACCTTCACGAGCAATGCGTGGCGGTGCACGCACGTTGCGCGCTTTAGACACGGGGGGCGAGATTGCCCACACGGAGATGCTCTCCGATAAAAAACCGAAAGCGAGATACGTGTTCAACTTGAGCATTTTTTCAGAACTCCGTAAAATGCTTAGCGTGCCTCATGCCATTTTAACATGGGTGCATTTAGTCGTTCTCAATGATTCCGAGCAATGTTATCTTTGAAACCATTCCTTTAAAACTAATATTTAACAATTTAAGTACGCGGAATTTATTAATTATCCCATTATATTCATCTCTAACAATTTTCCTTGGACAGACCGCTACGGCATCATAATTCTACTTTGTGCCGTGCGTACTTTTTGCAGTAGAACTTTTGCCCGTTTTTTTTTCTGGAAACACCCTGTATGATGTCAAAACAAATATTTTATACGTTTGGGAACAGGACTCCCCCTCCTTCAATTCTGGCGCATCAGGCAATGACAACCACTGTACTGTCAGAGGAGATTAAGACATATTTAGATGGATTATACATATGCAGTTTTTAGACACATAACTATAAACACAATGGAGTCAATTATGCCTTTAGTACAACAAATGCATATGATCCGTCCACTCCAAGAGGAATTTCTAATATTTAAAAGCCTGACGAATTCAAGTGAAACTATACCTCGTTTAGGCTTAGGTCCGAGCGTGGCGGATGTTATGAGCCGAAGGGCCAATGAAACAGCAAAAGAGGCACAAAGCCATGACGAGTTCTCTGCAGTTCATAGGACTATAGGACTAGCCGGTATTCGCCATCTCTCTGTGCGTGCTCCTCCACCGGCTAGTTCTATCAAGCGCAGAGAGCACGCTATGGCTTTGCGCTTTCTGCACTGTTTTATTGGTCCTCCGGCTCACAACATTGTGCGCGCTCGTACCTAAGGTGAAACGGAGTATATATGAACACCAAATGAATAGCACTGAAAGTATGAATATCCTAAATGATGAGAACCGTCTTCGTGAATGCGCAAAAAAAAAAAAGAAATCGTGCAAAAGGAAAACGTACATACGAGCATTACATGTAGCAAGCACATTGAGTGATGTCATCAGAATTCAGATACAAAAACTGGTCAAAAAGAAAAGGACGAAGAATATTACGAAATGAGATAGGAAATTAAACCGAATTTCTAAATCTTCGAGTCATGCATATTCTGTTGCAGTCCTATGAGCCAAGCATTAGTTTCCAGCTTGGTGTCTTAAATAGTTTCGAATATAGCTTTATTTCTCATCTAAAAATTATGTTGACCCTACTTTACTCGGTTGCTCTTATACTTTTTAACATTAGCAATATTCAAGCTTGCTGCTATTGAAAGACTTTAGGTATTTTATAAGTTCGTATATTTATGGTCATGAGTAGGCCGACTTGTGAGGAACGTAAGTGGCCCTACAGACAACATAGACTCCAGGTGCATCACGTGATTAATGACGCTAAATGAATAAAACAAGATAAGGCTTCAACTATTTTCTTTTTCTCGTGTACAAAAAAGAACTCTGGTCCCTTACTCTAAGGTAAATTCACATTTTTTAGCTGTGTTTACGCGATTAGTAAGAGGCGGAAACATTTTGAACCATGCGAAACACACACTGCTCGCAAGTAAAACCCCTGCAGGTCTATCGCCAAATGAAATGAACACACGTCGGAGGTCCAGTATTTCGTTTAAATCCCCTGCACAACTATGATGCACGTTGCTGTTTCGATCAGTTGTGATGCATCTTCCGATGAGTGTGTAAATTGCTATAAGCCGCAAACGCTCTGCTGCAGGTCTCGCACCTGTACGGCTTCTCTCCTGTGTGAGTCCTCTCATGATTAGTTAAGATGCATTTCTGAATAAATGTCCTGCTGCACGTGTTGCACTTGAACGGCTTCTCTCCGGTATGAATTCTTTCGTGATCCGCCAAGGTGCGTTTATGACTAAACGCCCTGCTGCACGTGTTGCACTTGAACGGCTTCTCTCCGGTGTGAATTTTAACGTGAGATATCAAGTGAGCCTTCCGCGCGAACGTTTTCTTGCAGGCACCGCAACTGAAGGGCCTCTCTCCAGTGTGTGTCCTCTCGTGGATGGCGACATTTGCTGCGGAAGTGGTCGAGTAAGGACAGAAGCGGCACGGGTGCTTGTCCGGTCGTCGGTGCGTTTGCGGCTTCTGTGGGCCCGACCGGTTGGTGGGGGGAGAGGTGTCACCCCTGCAGCTGTCACGGTCAAAAGTATCCACCTTGTCGCCATAGCCTGCTCCGTTCCAGTCTGTTGAGATGACACGACAGAGCAAGAAAGGTCGGCGGATTTTTAATTGTTCTGAACATGGTCCAGAATACCTGCATTATGCCGGTGCGGCCTACAGTGGGGAATTCGTTCATTTGAGAGGTTAAAAATGTTCATTCGCAAAGCTTGTAAATGTCTACAGGCGATCGTTTAAGACTCGACTCTGGCAGCCCCATGGTGCTGCAGCTGTGGTGGCTTGCACGTTCTGCTAACCAAGTGCGGAAGGGAAGTCAAGCCGCCGCGGTCGCTGCTGCACAGTGTTGGCGGTAACGTGTTACAAGTAACGTCGTTACCTTTAACGCCTTACTTTTGTTATTAACACGGTAACGTAATCGTTACTTTTCCGAGACATTTACGGGCAATGTACTCATGTCAGTGGGTAACATAATTACGTTACTTATTACATCTTCCGAAAACTTGAAAAATGATGTTAGGACAGAACGAGCGGGTTGCTGGGACAATTAAACTTGAGGAAGAAAACGTTTGTCACTCCCTTCTTGTTTTCTTCCTCAAGTTTAATTGAAAAACGAACACCTGTAATGTTTGCCAGTTTCTATACTTCGTTTTACCTGAAGTAAAGATACAGCTGACGCTACAAGCTGATGGAAATTATCAGAGAGGGAAAAGGGAACAATCATGGTGTTCTCTGTGTTTCTGTACGTGTTCAGTCTTAGCTGAAATAAACACACAAGGCCAAGTGACTTGTGATTTTGACGCTGATTGATTTGTCCGATTAGCTCGTAGCGTCGGCTGCGTCTAGATTCAAGCTGAAACATAGTATGTGATCCAAGTAAATAATATTGCACTCATTCTACATGTTTTCTAAATATTGCCTCTCTTTTTGTCACGCAAAAATTTTCTCTTTAGAAGATCTCCAACGCCCGCGCCCGTCATCCGAGTGTCGAAAAACGCTGTCACCAAAATAAAACAAAAACGCCTGTTACCGTCAATTTCTAAATAAAAAGTAACGCAAAAGTAACGTGCACTACTTTCTGTCGGTAACGGTAACGCGTTCCTTTATTTCACAAGTAACGAATAACGTATCTTTCCTTTTTTGCGGTAACGCCTACAACACTGCGGCTGCATAACGCGGCCTGTACGGAGCGCTGGGTGATAGGGTGTTGACATTCATAATGATCACGACTCTGTATTAAGTAACGCTGGAAGGGTCATTCACACACCCATAGATTATTATGTTACACAAAATAGCATTCAATAGGCTCGTAGAATAATCGCTGTGTTCCTCTGAAACT
This sequence comes from Ixodes scapularis, assembly GCF_016920785.2. NCBI lineage: Eukaryota > Metazoa > Arthropoda > Arachnida > Ixodida > Ixodidae > Ixodes > Ixodes scapularis. The sequence continues at coordinate 89,792,602 of NW_024609879.1, forward strand.
TGAAAAATCGCTAAGGTACACAGCCATTATTCTACGAGCGAGTTGAAACAGCGAAAAACGCTATTTCAAATCAACATTGCTATGGACATTTGCCTGTCTAAAGCTAAACTTCAGCGACGCAAATAATGCTGTCAGAAAATATTCAATCATTTGAAACTCAGAACATTTATCGGGCTATTTCGTTCATTAAAAATCAGTTATAGTGTTTTGACAGCTACTCGATCAACCGAAACTAAAAGAAAAGACTTTTTTTTTTAATAAATAAACTCAACACGGTACATTTTTGGGATATCAGTCATCAAATATGGTGTAGCAATTGAAACTTCCGAGTGCTCGGACTGAATGTTCCTCCAGTAGAGCCCAGTTTGATTGTTTACTTTCACTTGAGTTGTCGTTCTGACTTTAAAATATAACTCCTTCATCACCCCCTCTCCCCTTTCCTAAGAAAATAAACTTTGCATTGTGCTGTGCTGTACTTTTCTGCTCGTTGCAGGGCGCTAACCTAACCTTACAGAACTTTCCACGCGAAAGAAACTTATGTGCCATATCTGACTCTTTAGAGTTTCCACCTTCTTACACAAAATAGCATTCAATAGGCTCGTAAAATACTCGTTTTGTACCTTAGAAACTTAATAATTTGCGAAGACACAGAGCGATCATTTTACGAGCAATCTGAAACAGCGAAAAACGTTGTTTTAATTCGACATTCGATTGCACATTTGCCAGTCTAAAGCTAAAGGTAGGTGTCACAAATAATGTTGTGAAAAAATATTCAAGCCTTTGAAACAGACAAGCCTTTTTTGTGTTATTTTATTCGTCAAATAGAATTTATAGCATTTGTGATACCTACTCGATCAACCGGAACTAAAGGAAGAAATATAATTTTTGTGATATAAATAAGCACCTCAGCATGGTACATTTTTCCGATATCAAAAAAGATGTATCAATTGCAACTTGGAGTGCTCGAACTAAATGTTCCTTCAGTTGAGCCCAGCTTGTTTGTTTACTTTCACTATAGTTGTAGTACTCGGACTTCGGAATGTAACCCACTTATCCCACGGGAGGAAAACTTTGTGTACCACTTCAGACTCCTGACATTTTCCACCTTCTGGAAAACCAAGCTTACAAAAAGGTTTTTAATTCGTGTGGAACCAACCGTTCATGAATATGTGAGGGTGTGCTAAGAAGGTGCGAGGCTGGATGAGTGTTTTCCCGTGTGCGTCTTCGCATACCTGGTGTTAGTTCTCTGGGCATCATAAGATTGGGGGCAGAAGTCGCACCGCCGTCCGTCCAACTCTGCGGGTCCATCTTGCACGGTTGCCTCCGGATTTCAACTCCTTGGGAGGAGAGCTCCGCGCCCCTGTCCTCGCAGTCCGTTCTTTGGCATTCGTTGTCGGATGCTGCGTGGGAAATTTCTGTAAGGAGTGAAGACAAACTTTTATTTGGATGCATTCTTTTTATGCATACTACACCAACAGATGAGCCCAACCAGAACAAACGCCAAGAACAAGCAAACAGAGACACATCGTGCAGATAAAGTAGAGACATTCAGGGGTTTACATTCGCATTGGGGTGTGATTCAAAAGTTAAAATAATCAAAGCACGAACAAACACGCGCATCATAACTGGATATTGAACATCCCGAAAAGGTCGATTGTAAAAAATGCACGTGAACAAAACTTAAAAGCAATACTTCTCTATTAACCACGTACTACAAATGTTTCACTTCACCTTTAAACACTCGCTAAAGATTACGTCGAAACAATCCCACACAAATCGAGCAAGACACAACTGGATATGATCAAGGAGCATTGTTTAGTTACGTCGCTCCTGCTCTGTAATGCTGAAAAAAGGCAGGCATGACACAAAACCAACTGTACGCTATTCCACCGCCATAGGTTTTGGGAATTACACGTCAACAAAAACGGATACAGTGTGTCGGCGAACAAAGCCATGGAAGGAATAAGAAATGTCGCAAGTAGTTGGCTGAGCTGTGGCCATTCCTCATTGGATCCGACTAGTTGGTCCCATTAATCTGGGGAAGTCTAAGCCCAAAAGTCTGGCACTGCCAAAGTTGAGCTGGGCTGGTGGCTGGCCTCGGTCTGCAAAGTTTAGAAGGATGAGTATTAATAAACAGTCGCCAACACAAAGTTACTTTACCTGCCCTCAAATATCATCACATTGGATGAGTGAAACTAAAACTAAAGGATACCAGTTCTTGGAATTGGTCCAATTGACTATTCATTACTTCATTAAACTGCGCAGTAAATGATTAAGAATTCCGACGCAGAGACGAGAAAAAAGAAGGAAACAAACGGGAAAACGCGCATTTGCAGTTCAGTTTAATCAAGTAAAAAACTAAAGTCCACTTTCGAGATTAAACAGGACATGGATGACAACACCATTTATCAGTAGGAGGGTACCTGCCAGACATTTCAATCTGAGGGACGCGAAAAAAATAAGTACTATGGGACTACACCATTTCCAAGTGTGAATGTTTTGGCCAAATAACACTGACCATTTCTATTTCCACGAGAGATGTTTCATTACATATGCAGCGTCAAACCGCTAGCGAGGAGGAAAATGTGTGCCGGTTCCGTCTGTGCCGCATCCATGCGACTAATGCCACCATTTATAAAATGATATGCAGTGCAGATCAATCATTCAGGCTCGCATTCTGCCAAAAACTAACATAAGCGGGGCCCACTTAGGAAGAACGAGTTTTAGCTGAGATACTTGGTTCACGTTCACGAGTTCCCCAAAAAACCGCATTGGTAAAAAGCATTTTAGATCATCCAGAATTTGATCATAAAACGTTATAAGTTGGTTAAGGGATCTCTATTATAAATTGATCACCATTCAACACTAGTACAAAGTTTCCAGTCCTTATTGCAACGCAAATGTTTGTTTTCTCCTTTTTGTTTCTTCCAACTCAAGACAAGTTTGAGTGGCTTTCTCCTCTTGATCTTAAGAGAAGGTGAAACGCTTCTTCCGAAAAATAAGATAGAGGTTGATTTCTGCGTTGTTTGATCCCGTAATTCTGAAGATTTCGTTTGTTTTCCCCGAAGATGTAACTAAATGCGAGAACACACGAAAGAACTCCGACCAGTCGTTACAATATAAAAGGATCTTTCGGCCACCAAGCGTGTGTCGCTTGTGTGCAATTGCAGGCTTGCCACTCCCCCGCACTGGCAGCAATCATGACGTCTTTTTTTTCCCCCTTTTTGAAAATAGCAAGAGTCGCGCGCATAACTTCGATAGGCACTGAAGATGCGTGAGAGCGGAGATCCCAGAAACTCCTTTTATGATGGCACGCTCCGGGAAGGAGGGGCTTCAGCGGTACTTTGAAAATTATTTTCTGCTGCCTCCGTGCATGAAATTGAAAAACAATTTCAACATTGGGCTTCCTGGAGGGCAAATTAAGACAATTTAACTGTGTTTCCTTAATTACAAAACGGCTTCAGCTTCCCTTTGAAGACGTCTTATTTTCAAGACCGCCATAGCTTTAAGCATTTCGAATCCCTCAATAGTTCATCTGAGGTTTTGTTTATGCATTTTTAACAACTTCTACACACCTCCTCTGTAAAGTCTTCCCGGACCCTGAGGGCATGGTTCAGGCTGGAACATGGCTCTTATTACTGATTTTGTTCAGCCCTGTTCCCCCAACTTTTCAAAACCAACTTTAGGGGTCGGTTTCGGTACCTGGTGAGAGCGATAGCATTCTCGGTTACTGATTGGACCTGACGCCTCAGCGTTTTGCTCTGCGAGAGTTATCGACAAGTGCGAAGTCATGTCACTAGATAATCTCTAGTCTGTTCGCGAATCCTTGTGGTGAGAGCTTCTCACTAACACACGGATGGTGACAGGGTTCTCGAGGTAGTTAAGGTATTTGTCCCGTGTACTACTTACATAGAAGAATTTGAGCTATATAGGGCAGCGGGGCTGGAAATTTGCAGAGGGAGCGCTTGTTGTCGATCTCATTGAACGGGAAGTATAGCAGACCATTTTAGTTTCAGCTTGCGTCCCGTGTCACTTTCTCGTGGCACTCGCCTTTTAGCAGACGGCTGCCTTTATTCCGGTTCGTTTACGGAAGACGTAAAACATTTTCTTGTTTTCTCTTTGTCTGCGAATGACGCTTCGTAGCAGCCGAATTCTGTTGTTCACCTAAGTTAGCAGACTAGTCATCTGCAGACGTTTTCTTGACTCGCTCCGTAAAGATCCGGTAACACTGCTCGTACACCAAGCAAAAAGCAGTGTGCAAATACCATCTGAGGCTCGTTTGTTTCTCGTGTCATTTCATATTGGGCCTACCAAAACTGACTGCGGACGTGTTCAAAGCACACATATGTGTGCTTTGAACAGGTCTGCAGATAGTTTTCTTAAGACCCAATATGAGAGTACGGTCATAAAGGAACGAAGTTCGGCAGTTGACACACTTGTGACTGTTTACGACCGGAGGGGCTTGTGAACCATCTTGTGACTGCTGATGACCGGCCGCTGCGCTGAAGGTCATAAGTAGTCACCAGTGTTTTAAGCATGTGCGGTTGTAAGCATGGCAATAAGAAATTAGTATACCTGCCTTTAGTTGAGCAAACAATAAAGCAAACACGCAGATAGTGCACGCCGTTTCACCGAATTAGAGATAAGACCACCTTCAAGATTCGACATAATAAACCAAAAGTAAGACACACAATTCAGTTTGTCCGCATTAAGGCACACTTTGAGGGATTATACATATTCAATCAATAAATGTATGAAAGGCTTTGGAAGGAGTGGGAGGGGTGGGGGGGGGGGTGAGGGCGTTAAATAGGCAAAGTGAGGTAAGGCAGACAATGGAAAGTTTACACGCTGCAGGCTCAACTGTAGCCATCTCATTTGATCCGACTCTGTCGCATACGTGTAAAGACATAATGTAGCACAAAGACGTTGCACCACAGAAAGGGGACTCGGCTGGTGACAGACCAACTTTCCAAAGCTGCAAAATGTCGTTCACATCTGCGTCCAAATTCCTGCCGAGTTTGATCTGCAAGGTTAGAAAGACGACGGTTAATAAACAGGAAGGAACGGAAAGCGACAATAATTGTTTGTACCTTTAACTACGTATATTCAGCAAGGTGAAACTGGGTGCGAAATTTAAAAAAAAATAACAAGCATCGCAAATGAGGAATGAAAGAGTACAAGTAAGATTTACATTTGAATGAGATGAGTATGCACTGATCACCCCAACCAGGTAATATTCAGAGCCAACCTAGCGAATCAGTACACGAGATGTATCGTCCACTTCAACCCCTGCTATACTATGCTGTGATTGAAATTCTGTTCTCGTGAGTTTGACACGCCGTATTCCGAAAACAAATTGAGTATTAAAACTTGGTTTGGGGCTGAGGCGTGTGAATATGCGACCCATTAGGTTTCAGATTAATGGGGGTGAACGCAGTACAGCTGCGTTTGCATCTTCGGGTGTCAGTCGTCCCAGCTCTTCTTCTTAGATGTTGTTTAGATTTCAATGGCTGCTGTGTGAATCTTCTTTCCTTCGCCGTTCTGTACTGCCTTGGTCGACTGTTAAAGAGACACATCATGTATGAGATTAATAAATTCTGGTGTTTTCTAGCTGAGGAACAACCTTAGGTGTCTACTTCTGCCGGTTGATAACTCCAGTCCTGAACAAGACAACAAGGCTGAAGAGGCAGCGGTAGCTCCAGAGTAGAATCCCTTAATCTTTCTAGGCGGCCCTCACAGAGCGGTGGCAACACTTGCGTCTGCTAACGGAGACGCCACCTTATCTTCCGACACTACAACCTATTGTCCCGACACTACAACCTATTGTCCCGACCAGCCCTTGCTGAAGGATATGAAGATCGACCCTATGCATCAAGTTCCCGTTTCTCAAGAACGGTTCGACAATCGTGTGGAGTCGTTTGTGGTTGAGGCGCTACAGTCATATACTAACAGCTGTCATATACTAACAATGAAAAACAAAATACCTAAAACTAACCTAAAAGCAGACTTGGACGTAGTTCAACTACTCTACTCAAACTACCGTAGTTTAGCTACTTTTTCGAGTAACTTGGTAACTTTCAGTTACAACTTGATTTGGGTAATTAGTAGTTTAATTTAACTACTTTTTTTTTCAGGTAACTTCTACTCAAATTACTAACTACGAAATTATATAGTGATAAATTTGCCCATCACGAAACTTTGAGCGCAGAAATTAATAAGACGCCGGCATATAAAGTGGCATTCCCGAACAAGGGCCCCCCTTTTTCGGGAAGGGTTCCTTGGGCCAAGGTGGCGACGAGCAGCCAAAACATAGCACCGGCACGAACGAACGCAGAAACAGATGCTGAACAAGCCTTGGTCGGGTATTGACCTAATCCGGTAATGCACGCAGGCGCCGCGTTTCCAGCTGCAACCGTGAAAGACGGGGGCACTCTGAGAGTTGTTGTTTTCGTGCTGTCTGTCTTTAGTGAGTTCTTACTCAAGCGGTAGGTCCCACGGGAGGCGCCACTGGAATGATTTCGCAGCTGGGCGCCTCGTCGTCAGCGCATACGCCTTTGCAAAGCCGGACTCCCCCGCGCACAAACCCTGGTACGGATAATCCGTTCATGGGAGCACGTTCCCGCTTCCAGCTGCAACTGTATACGAGCGACAATGCTTGTTCACGTAATCCTTCGCGTCCTTCCGACCATCCATGCCTGGGAGACCTCCTCTTTGTTAAAGACCGACCAACGAAACCATTTTCCGCAAGGTAGGAAAATGCCCCTCGCGCCCTCCTCTTTTCACCCTCTCCCAAAAATCACGTGACGGCAGAGGCTTCTTTTGTGTCGGCTTTTTCTGTAGGGATAATCCTCAATAAGCGCGAAACGAGCGGCTAGCTGCGAGCGCCACAACGACCTTGAGACGTCCAGGTGTCTTCCCTCGTTGACGCGGGCACGCGCAATCCGCAGGATTGAGGAAGCCAGCGCGACCGAACTGTTTTTCCCATGAGCTGCAGGTCCGAGGCCGCTCGGTCGGTAGAGACCGAGGGGTCGTGGTATGCTGGGTTCGTTCCAGCAGCCGCTTTCTGGCATCGCGCGGCTGCTGGAACCATTCTCGCGTCTGCACACGGATTGGCTTGCACAATAAAGGGTTCAGGTCGTCGATAATACATTTATTTCCGAAACTTATAAATCAAGTGGCTTTCCCTAATCTCTTCATTACTGTTTGAAACACATCTCCTCTCATAGGTAATTGTTCATCCCATTTTGGACTCTTTTGCGTATTTATTCCTCCTTACGTCTGCTTGATGACTGTTTAATAACTTGATAAAGACCTTTAAATATTGGCGCGGGCTTGCGCGATCAACGCTGTCCCGGATTTATTCAAAATTGGAAAGATTGGCGTCAGAAGGGGTTGAAGAAGCAAACCGTAATTTTTGCTTCTAATGAGGACGGCACAATCGTAAGATAGGTCTTTGCTTCACCTGTATCCACAACGCCCCATCGTTTGCACGATCATAATTTCTCAGTGACATAGGTGTATACCACATTTTACTCATGGCCACTCTAGATGGGGCCCCACAGGCTTTCCCGTTATCAGCGAGTCGACTTTTTAACGACCGGCGACTCTCCTGAGTGAGAATAAATATTATCACCTTCAAACAACGTCCACCCCTTTCTCCCCCCCTTTCCCGAGTTGGGGAAATATCAGGCAACTCCGGGAAGCAGCCTGCAGACTGCGCTTTTCGGCTACTCATTCTCAACACATTCTAACGTGGAAGTAAACACATCACATCAACGACGCCCTGTTTATTTGCAACCTAAATAATGTGGCTCTTCTGGTGGGACCCAATCAATTTCATCATCAATCATTATTTGTTACAACTTCATGGTGAAAGTGTGTTCGTCGTGATGCCACAAAGTGGTCGATTCAAAGGGAGAAATAGGTCCTCGTATTTATTTTGCGGAAATACTCGCTCCTGTGACGCTCTAGTGCGTAAGGTCAAAGCACCCGAGGCAGTGCGTAATACTTTAAAACTGTCGTTGATGATGAAATATTTGTGGGAAGCGCGCAAAATTGTTTACACCACGAAGACATACCTAAACACTACAAAATATCGCAATTGCAAAAAAATACAAAAAGAAAAAAATCAGCTTGCGAAAACCGTTGTTTTCCTCTTTCTCTATTTCTTTTTTTTTTTTTCACGCCACTACAAAAAAAAAAAAAAAAAGCGGCCGAGCAACGAATTTTTATCAAAACCTCGCTTCTTGGAGAAAGGACACCAGGATATATGGTAGTGAATCTGCCAGGGAGTTTGTAGAAATAATGGGCGACCATTGAATCTAGCCTTCTGCACGAATCATGCCCGCGATATTTCCATTTTCCTTCCACGCGATTAGAAGGCAAGACGCTGGGAGAATTCATGTGCACTAACATTCTGCTTCTAAAAGAAAGTACCAGATTTCTAGCGCATGTCATTTTACGTGTAAATAGTTTAATCACTGTGCACAAACATTCAAGGCCTGGAGGATGACATGGAAGCATGGCGGAAAGCAGCTTGCTGAAAATAGAAGTCTGTATTGCATTGCACTGGTGTGAAAAATTATTACGTAGTTTTGTCTTATTTCCGTGCCAAAATAAAAACAGCGTTTAGAAACCGAACACTGTGCGTTTTGAGGAGCACCGGAAGGACATTAAAAACCGGGACAACCAGAGCTTGTCCTGGTTCCTTGTTTGTTCGGAGCCTTTCAAAAGGGGATGAAAAATTATGAACCGAGTGACCCGACTTACCACATTAGAGCAGTTCATTTCCATTGCGACAGGCTGTCTTGAAGCGTCTAGCCTAGTCCAGCTTGTACTGGTCCGTTTTTACTTTCGGTTCCTTTCAAAACGTGAGCTCTAAGCCACTGGACCAAACTACCACATTCATAATCTGCGGAAGCGGAGAAGTGGAAATGCAACAAAATGAATGGTTCGTTCACGACCGGATAGAAGGGGGCCGAAATTTCTTTCAAGAAACACACAATCTTCTCTTCAATTCTGTCTAACAATTTTATGTGAAGGTGTACTTGGCTATGGCATTATTCGTTTAGGAATCAAGCGAAACTTTGTATCCGATCATTAGATGTCTACGTTCACTCCCATTCGATGCTTATCATGTTCTCGACTATGTACACGGGGTGGTTTTCAGCGGTAGGTTTTTAATCTGATTGCCCGCCCGCCAAAGCGCGAGCCAGAACGCACTACGGCCGCGGGCCGCCGCGCTCTTCTCCTTCTTCTCCGTATCAATATACACGTTTGCAAGTCCGGCTTCAGGGCGCTGCCATCTTGCCTGTCTGGGGTGCGCTTGGACCAGCCATAATCCGATTACGAAGCCTTGCTAAGGCGTCGTAATCGGGTTATGGCCGCTCCCGAGAGCGCACCCCACTGAGGAAGATGGCGGCGCCCTGAGACCGGACTTGCAAACGTGTATACAATCAAAGACGCAGGCGGGGCCGTCAATCGTGCTGGTGTCGGGAACCAGTAATTCTGACCTTGAAATGCAGGCGTGACGCAAAACCCAGAGGCGTATCGTTCGCCCACCTACGTTCCTCCCAGGCGGCGGAGATTGTCGTTTAGAGGGGATTATATTCTGAACGGATCCAAGTTACTCGAGCAAGCTTGCATTCTGCTCGCAAAGCCCAGCCACTAAGCAAATGTAACGGACGGTGGTTCGAGAGGGTCACTACCAGTTCGGCCGGCCCTCGCGGAAGGGCCAAGCGTGGATTAGGGCCGAGCGAACCGGAACTGCCGAGTGCGGGGGCTAGGCCGACGACTGCGAAAGGGCCGGGAGGGGTGTCAAGGCTGAAAGAGGGGGGAAGGCCGGGCACGGCGGCAAGGCTAAGGGAGGCGAAAGGGCCGAGAACGGGTGTGGGGATTAGAGCGATCAGCACACGCGTGGGTACTCCGGCGTCGCGGGAATTCGTTGAAAAGAAGACCGATAGATGGCGCGCCCTGTTTTCGCTCCTTTCTGTTTGGAGACCTGAGGCCAGATTCATAAAAAACCTCTTACCTACGACAACTTAGCTACGAAGTTCGTAAAGTTACGATCATCGTAAGATGAGGCGAGAACGGTATTTACAAACGCGTTCTTAAGTGAGAGGAGGAAAGTTACGACCTCTTACGGAGAAACGATGACTTCCGGTGCTGTTGCTATGGCAACGGCGTCTTCGGCAATACGGACAACCAATTAGAGAGCTAGGCATAGTTCGGAGCACGTGGATTTTTAATAACAAACACAGGCTAACCACTCGTTGATAGACAGCTCTGTGTATGTCCTGTCCTGTCTGTGTGTAAATGTGTAGTGTTCAAGCTGATTCTCATAAACACGGGCGACCTTTCCACCACCGCTTGTCTGGGGTTCGTGTCCGTGCAGTGGTATATCGACGCTAACACGATTTAAACGCTTCGTTGACTGCTACAAACTCGATCGCTACGAAGTCAACACAACTGCCATCGTTGGTAAAAGCCCCGTGCCAGTCGTTTGCAAAGCGACGTAGAAGGAAACAAACCGCCGCGGCGTTTCTCGCGGCCTCAGAAATGCAGGAGTGAGCCGACGTTAAAAAAGATACGTTTGAACTACGAGAGTGTCAGCAAGAGTCACGCAAATACCTGTTCACACTCGGAGCGGACGCGTGCGTTTGATCGAAGTGCTGGATTCAGACTGCGTTTCGGTAAGCGCTTCGGGACCGATATTCTACGATTGCAACTCGAGACTGACGTGACACTCGGAAAAGAAAGGTTGGACCGGCATCACGTAGCTCCCACAAAGTGATACAGCTCGACAGTTAAAAATGGCATACTAATAACAAAGTGTACATACCGTGTTGCGAAGGTAATCCATACGGAGTTTATTTGAGCTCTATATCACACAAAACAAGGAGATAGAATCGAGGAGTCCCTTTTCGACGACAGCGTTCGTCACCGCTGCCTCGGAAAACAAGGTGATCGAGATGATAAGGGGAATCGGTTGACCTCTGAAATTTAGTTCAGCCATCAAACTATTCATACGTAGAGGGTCCACAAGGGTCGCTCGGGCATATTCCATTCAGCAAGCCAGCCGGTCGTGGGCAGACGGTCTTGGCCAAGGACCGTCTGAGCAATGCTGCGCCGGAACGGGTCGGAGTGCCTGCCAGCATATATTCTGCCGAGCTCGCTTGGTCGGTGGGATCGTCGCCTTTGTTGCCTCTTCCGGGTGTCTGTGGATCCAGCGTTCATGTTCGTCGTGGTCGGTTTCAAGTACTTCATTTTTTTCTTGCTGCTTGAAGTCGGGACGCGCAAGAAGAGCAGGTAGAAAAATAAATGTCCGTTGGGTCGTCGCGACCGAGCAACTGATCGACGTTGTCGGCCATGTTAATTTGATCGTAGAAAGTGCGTAAGACAGCTTCGGAGCTGTCGTAGGATTTTGTCGTAACCTGCGCAAAAGTTACGACAATTTCGTTTCGAGAATACGGATTTTCTCTCAAATTTGTCGTACGCATTTTTTTCGTCGTAAGTTCGCTTTGAGAATCCGGCCTCTGTTTGGTCTGACAAGTTTAGTCTAGAAACCTGTTTTTTTTTTTTTTTTTTAACGCACAGTTTATTAGCAAAACTTTCATAAGGAAAAAATATGAGGCAAACCAACCCGTCCTGGGTTTCGAAACCCAGGACGGGCTGGTTTCCTTAATATTTTTAATTGAGAATCCACTCGCTAGGTAGGCCAAAGTAGCAGACCTCTTATCCGCTAGGCCATGGATGCATGAGGGATTTTGCGTCAACTTTTTAGGAATATAAATAGAAAAAACGAGAATGCACATCTCCTGTTTTTTTTGTTTTTTTTCATTGCTTTTTATTAATAATTTTAGCAATCTCAAATATACTTGCCGCAGCTAAAGTACAGCAAGATGTTTACTTTCAGTCGTGATTAAAACCTGTTAAGTCCCGCTACGACGCCGGAATCAAAATTTTGTAATCGGTGCGAGAACAGCAGCCGTGGTTCCAGTCGGCCCGTTACGCGCCCAGGCATAACTACTCCATGGCCGATCGCACCGCTGAAGTATCGTATCGAAGGTGCAAAAACGGTCTGCTAAAACTGAAGGATCACGGATCGCAAAGCATGCTTGGAAGTAACTACACACTAGAGTCGCAGCTCTATATAATGACTGTAGAAGTCACCTGCGTCGCAGACGGAATCTGCGCGAGGAAGACCGATGATTCAACCCAGCGAGAACGCGCTTGAGAGCAGACGACAAAACACATCACTTCCGCAAATAAAAAAAATAAAAAAAAAAACAAAAAAAACATAGTGCGTTATGTTTTAGACGATTACTGCGCCCCAACTTCCAAACAGCACACCATTGCTTGACCAAATAGGCCCGCAACTGGCAAATATTGGCTCCAATGTTGGCCTAATGTTGATTTTCTCGAAACCGCTACCCGATCCAACGTTGGACCCTTAACTAATGCCAATGTAGGACCACGATTCAACCAATATTTAGGCTAATATTGGACCATCATTTATGCCATCGTTGGACCGCCTTTTAACCAAAATTTAAGCCCAACACTGGGCCACAATTTCACCAACACCTAAGCCATCATTGAACCACTATTGATTGTGAATCCTACAACCAATATTGGCATCAAAGTTTAGTCACTGGCTTATCCAATATTAGCAACCAACCTTATGCCCTGGCTATTTAAATTTTGGCATCCGATTTCAAGCGCGGGTTGTACTATTTTAGGCAGCCATATTAGCGGACATGCAGCTTTCTTTTCAGATGTATTTATAGTGATCAGTTGAACACTACATATACATCTGAAAAAAAAAAGCTGCAGTAAAGAAGCCACATTCACTGTGGAATTTTTTTTTATCGCATCCAGGTAAATATAGAAGCATGCAATTCAAAGTGTACCGTCAATTCATTTTATTAAGTATTACAATTAAAGGAAAATTAAAGCAAAAATGAGTGCCAGGATTCACCCCTGCAAGCTTTGAACCGGGCAAGAACGTGGTGGGATCGCACGCAGAGTTCTGGGCACAAAGTTCTGAAAGAAACAGAAGCGAGGACCTCGATTCAGGTGCCAGTTCCCACTAGGCCACCTCATACTACTGTAATTTTAAATATTCATTTACCTTTCATCTTCAGTCACTGTCAGTTCTCTCTTACCCTTGTCAATTATGAATATCGAAATAAAATATAGCTTTATTATTCGTCACCCTTTAATCAACTGTTCGATTAATCGATTCAGTCGCTCTCTAACATAAAATCTCAGAAAGGCCTACCGACTCTTTTAATGTTTACTTTTCTATAATGAAAACTTTCTTCTCCAGCGAATATTTTTCGTTATTTTGTATACAATAAACTTGAGTATTCTAGGAGATAGCAGTACTGCCTTATATAACAAATAGATGAGCAAGTAAGACACCCGGGCCAGCATGCGGCAATCAGCGCCCCAGCCGACAATGGGTGAAAAAAAGCACTGCAAAGGGTGGGGCGCGCGAGCGTCTTGAGACGAGGTATGAGTCGCGCTCAGCTTCTGCGCTGGCTTCGACAGTGCTTTCCGTAGTCTCAGCTGAGACGCTGTTTCCAGCAAGCCGGCATAGGCGTTAACTGTTGTTTTGTTCGCCCGACTTGTCCTAACTCAGAGCTCAACCGATCTAGTATTAAATATTGATAGTGATTAAAGAAATTAATCAAATAGTAGAAAGGTTAATCCATAAATTGCTTAGCCCTATTCTTGCAACATCACAGGGTTCCTCAACCCTTCATCTAGCCTTAAGACCTGCTAATTACAATCTCACCATTTAAGTTAACACCTATATCTCTACGTTGATTTGGAAAAAAAAAAAAAAATTCTTTACATTTACGGCATTTGCGGCACAGAAATATGTAGTTACAAATGTACTAATATTTTCTCCATAATATTTACAAGTTATAAATCAAATCGCTGGCCTTTTTCAGCTCACCAGTGTCAAATGTACTACGAAATTAACAGTTCAATAAGTAGCCTGTTATACGAGAGGAACATTACAGTTGAACAGAACATAAAGCTTGAATCAATCAAGAATTTAAAATAAATCACGCACGTAAAAAAAGCTTGACGAGTAAAGAAAATTACAGGCAAATACACTCACATAGCGCGTTGACATAAATTAAACTCCACTTCCAGCCAACAAACCGAATCTGGGCAAATAAGGGTTAACCAAAGCTTCTGTGGTATTCAGCTTTAGACATACATCTTGCGACACGAAGATACCCATATTTTAACAGGAAAAATGAAATAAAAATGACTTCGAACATAAAAAATAACCAATCAGAACGTCTCTAATAGTCTATTAGAATAAAAAAAAAAAGAAAAAAAACTTACAATTAGCGCTGTACAAGGCCTGTCGGGCCGATCTCTGTGGGTTACAGGCTGGGCAGGCTGGACTCGTCGGAGATTCCTGTCACAGAGTTCGACGCAGTCCAAACTCATCGGATCATGACAGAGCGTACATTGCGTAGCAAGAACATATGTCCCCGATGGTCAAGAGGTCATCTCTTTGTCACTCACATGGAAGAAAGGGCGGTCCGTCGCGTCTTCGGTCCGCCGAAGCTAGTAGTGACATGAATTGACACAACAAAGGAAGGTCACAGGTGTGTAGGGGCTGCCGAGAGTATATTAATGGTTTTGACTAGAGCCACTAAATGAGCTGCGTCTAGAGTATCTACACTCCGTTCGCTGACATTGTTGTGGGCGCCGCCATTTTTGGTGCTTGTGCAGAGCAGACGTAGCTGCCGATCGTCATGATTCAAAAGTGCGACTTCCTCAACATTGGATTCGGTGTAAGGAAGCTCATGTAATATAGCTTTGCTTTGTCGCGAACTATTTAAACATTTGTGGAGGACAAAAAAGCGTTTTCTGTGATTTCAGATAAAGCTTCACATAACTGCCAACCATGATTTTAAGCCACAACACGGCCAAGTGTCGTTACTCTGAAGCGTGGCACATTTTTATTTATTATGGCATATTATGGCATATTATGGCATATTTAGTGGCACAAGTTTTGACAATCCGCATGTTCAAGATCGCACTTGGCATTAAGACGGAATGCGCTGCTGGTGATCGGAGCTCTAAAACCACCGTTTTTGCCGTTTCCAGTAGAGGTAGCGTGGATGGTGAAGATGTCGAGGACCTTCGAACGATAAAAATAGTCCGCTAAGCAATAAAATGCACTAAAACAACTTAAAGACTGGCATTACGATGTGCTGATATGCGCATGTTGATCTTGAAATTCTTTTCTCTTGGAGAAAAGAGCTGTTTCTGCCCGTTTGTAGTTCCCGGTTGCGCAACACTGTTCACGATGGCGAACTTTGTCGAATTTTGCCGAAAGTTCCCCGAAACAGTCGAACAGTCCCCACCGTCCTCCAGTCGACCCCTACCTTATCGTGTGGCCTTGGTCAACACGACCTCACTTTCTGTGTGTGTTTCGCTGGCTGGACTCCGCCACCCCTGAGCTGAGAGTGTGGAGGAAGCTAAGGTGCTCGGTAAACCAATCGCACGTCTAACTTTAATCACGTGATCACGCTCCTTCCCGTAACCACACGCAGAGAGCGGGGTAGGTGATGACTGATCCGGCCGGCGCGTAGCTCCCACTGTACTGTCAGCTTAGGAATGAACGGATTCCTTGTCGCTCAAGGACGCCGAGTCCTCTTCGCCCACAAAGGAGATTTGTGTGGGGAAAACGGGAGGGTAACTGTTCTCCCATCACGTCTCTCGCCTTCCTGAGGGAAAGAGAGGGTGCGCCATGAGTTTAGCCGGGCGACCTTGGTAAGCAATGCGTTCCGAGGCCGTCAGGCTCGCCCCTCCCCTGTGCTCTCCCCTTTCTCAAATACTTTCGTCTGTCTCTGCTCAAATTCGCGATCCGGTTCAGAGCCTTTTATGCTCCCAGTAGAAAAGGCTCTCATCCGGTTGTCCCAAAACAAATGTGGTAAAGTTTGCTCATATAAGAAAAACAAAAACAAAAACAAAAAACTCTAAAGCAAAAGGACAAAGAGCGACTGAGAGACACGAAGCTCGAAACTCAACTTGAAGCCTACTGTCAAAATTAAAAAAGCGACAATAAAAAATAAAATGGCTACCGACGAACAAGAAAAGGGTCGATATAAATTTCAAGAAAACTTGTCGGCCTTGTTGGCGTTCCCTCAGAACACCATTGAAGCTAAATAGTTTATGCTTCAAAATAAACAAAACAGGAGAGCATGCGCACAAAAAAAAAAAAAAAAAAACATTCACACAAACATGTGGGATGCGCTACATCGGTAGTCTAAAATATCAACGACAGATGGGCGTTCGTAAGTATGTAGCATGATAGCCCCACGTGCAGAATCCCTGTGGAAGCTTCAACCAGCATTGTTCCAATGACGGCATGATTACGTTACACACGCTCGCGTGCCCACTTATTGCCGCTTAAAGGGCCTCTGACATGCCCCCCCCCCCCCCCCCCCAAATTTTTTTGTTTCATGCTAGGCGTTAAAATGTTGTATCAGGATATCACCAAAGAATTGTTTCACTTTAGAGTTGCGTAGATTCTTTATAAAAAATAGAAATACGAAGCCAATTCAAAGTTCCCGCCAGTGCACTGTGACGTAACAGTGTACCGCAAGAGGTCGGGGCGGTCAGAAGGGAGGTAAAGCCCCTTGATAAAGGCGTTTTTTACAAGTACCGCCAACCATTGTTGTGGAAATGCGCGAGACACGTGCCACGAGCGGGTGCTCCGCCGCCATTCGCTTCCTAGGGCCGCTCATTTCAGTGCTGCACCGCCATTTGCTTCCAAGGGCCGCTCGAGACATGGGCCTCGTGCACTCGCGCGTTTGACGCTACTTACAAGACAAACAGAAACATATCGAGGGGCTTTAAAGGGAGGTAGGGTGCCTACATGTCTGTCTGTCTAAGGGTGAAGACATCCATTGTTGCCCTGAATGTGACAGCGCGTGACGCTCTCGCTCACTCGGCGCGTGACTTGGGCGGTAAAATGGCATCTATGCATTAGCCAAAGCTACGCGCTCGAGCTGAGTGACACCAGATTGTGCACGCTTCAAGACGCATAAAAAACGATTGGGCGGAAAAATGGCTGAGATGTCACCACTCAAGCAAAAACGCGCGTGTGTATGAAGGCACTCTAAAGGGAGGCATCACTGAAAGTCACGTGAGCTGTCTCACTCCTCGTGCTTACCGCGTCCGCGCGTAATATCGTTTTTATATTTTTGTTATTCTCCGCACCTGCGCGAGAAATTCAAGCATACAAGGTTTCTTTATTTGCTTTTCACCGTTTAATGAGCCTGTAACGGTAGAAGAAGAGGAGTCAGTGAGCCCAGTAAACAAGTTCTGCTCATGTTCTAGACAAAATACGTACTTCATACTCGACGTTTACTTGTACTTGGTACACTCACCAGCTCGTAATCTCTAGACGGTAAACATTTTCAGCCTGGAGAGTATCCGATGATTCGACGACCTCGGTGTCTGAACCTTCAGCAATGCGATCGGGCGTGTCGTATGCTACACCTCCTAATCTCTGCGAGCGTTCTAATTTTTATTTTCAAAACTTGATAGCTTGTTTTGTCCCCAGTATGGCTCTGTACGATCGGACTGATGGCATGCACTCCTGCACTGGCTTGTACTCGCAACGCTTTCATCATTGACCTCCATCACGTCAATCTACTGACTCTTCGTCCTCAACTTTTACAGCGCGCAAACTAACAAACGGTGCACTGATAAAAAGCTAGTGGAACTGAAACTTCGTTTTCTACAATCGCTCGTGGAGAAGACAAAAAAAAAAATCTTAGACACGGTCGTGGGGAGCACGAGAAGCGACACTCACGTGACTTCCGGCGAACACAATTTAGAGACGTAAGTCAATGCTTCCCTTCTGACCGCTCCGACACCTTGCGGTACACTGTTACGTCACAGGGTACTGGCGGGCACTTTGATATTTTTTGGCGTGTCAGAGGCCCTTTAATTAAAAGCAAAATGCTCCGCCGTCACGGTGACGACCCGGCCACCTGATCTGGGGATTCGCGTCATTGGCTCCTGATGAAACTGGCCATTTTAAGGCGGGGCAAAAGGGCAATGTGTCAGTCGTGGTCATTTCACACGGAGCTTTTGTCATCGGGTGCTTTCATGCACCACCCGATCGTACATAAATCATCAACATTCTGCAAAGCGGTCTCCTTCGTGGAACTTCGAAGTCCACTGTAATAAGTGTTCGTGTGATCCTTTGTTGGATAAAACACAGATTCCGGGGAAGTAGGAACCAAAAACAGAGGAGAAAGTTTTGAGGCGTTCAAAATCAGTGTAAATGAGTATGACGGTTGCATCAGTGCGTCGTCATTCGTTTCATCAAATAAGGAATTCACGTTCATTTGGGGTGAGGTATAATAAAGTGTGTATATAGGTTAGTTTTTTTTGTTTTTTTTTTTTCAAAATAAAATTTAGTTGCCTCTAGCGCTCCGAGTGTGCACGCCTACTTCTTTGTGCTCATTTTCTTTGCGTCTTTAAGTATAATAGCGAGTTCGTTTCACAACACTCGTGTCCACGCGTGTTCACTCGCGGCGTAAAGCGAGTTCGTTTCGGCAGGCACTCCACGAGTGGTTGCACTCTCCGAGTTCGTTTCAGCGGCGGCAACCCTACGCTTGCATGTACTCGCTGCACCGAAAAAATCGGGCGTGCGCCAAAGTGCAATCCCGCCATGCCTCGCTCCGGCAAGGCCGGCGAGGAGCGGGAGCAGACGACGAGGGTTCGTCTGCTACGATGTGTCGCGGAACCGAAAAGAAAAAAAAGTAGATTTTCTGATAGAAATCGCGTCCCGCGTGCAACATAATCAAACGCGAGCTTGAATTGTGAGCGTCTGCTATTTCATAAAGAA
Organism: Ixodes scapularis; assembly: GCF_016920785.2. NCBI lineage: Eukaryota > Metazoa > Arthropoda > Arachnida > Ixodida > Ixodidae > Ixodes > Ixodes scapularis. The sequence goes on from NW_024609879.1 coordinate 89,811,503, forward strand.
GCAATTAACAACCCGTGCTTTATTTGCAGGTTTTAAGTCGCTCTGTTACCGTACAGACGCTGAAATATACCAGTGTGTCAAGAAATGCTCAGAACAAACGCATCAGCGGCCCCCGAGATGTTTATCCCCATCCGTGTGCGGATGAAAAATTTAACATTTGTCGACAAAACTCCCCCAACAGATACCTCTGTCTGCCCAATAAGCATACGAGAAGGCTAAACATAGTGACTTTACTCGAGGCTTGGGCAACATCATCATGTTTAACACTTACCTACGTCAGCTAACTTGCCCCGTTGTATTTTGTTCGAGAAAGCTCTCATTCTCGACGTCCTCACCAAGGCTAATATCTGATCCTCCTGTAATGACGATCGAAATCGAAAGTCCCACGAAAAGCTTTTCTGGATATTCCAACAGACTAGTTTTAAGCCATACCCTTTCAGTGGTTCACGCATAATACCATGCTCGAACGGATCAAGCTTCTGCTCGGACAGCCTCATCAGTTTTCTTCACTGTAAACGCAAGCAGCTGCTTTGTAGACAGCTGGATGCGGAAATTTACGCCGTCTGTAACTATATATATCTCTACGGCAGCCGAGTTGTTTGAAGTCATCGCAACTGTGAACAACGGGTTGCAGCGTTCAACGTTTGTACAGATAAACGTTGGTAGTGACTACACTGTCGCATTCCCACCCATCACTCCGAACAGAAAGGCGCTAGTTTCGGTTTGAGGTCGGTACTCTTTCTACAACATAGATGGCGGCATCATCAGTCTTCTGCACTCGGTGCATTTGGCGTGTTCGTTTGAGTCCAGTTCTCCGTGCAACACTCTGCGAGTGCGACCCATTCTGGGGATTTTGGGAGAGAACTCGAACGGTGCCAGTGCGTGTGAAACGAACTCGCCATGAGAGTTTGCACCTGACGTCACTTCCGGTTAGACTCGAAATCGAAACGATCGAAATCAACATTGTCGTCTGCTAGCCAAGGACGTTTAAACAGACAGGACCCGGCATGACGTCAGCCTGAGTGAAGCCGGAAGAGGCGTTTAATCCCAGACTGCCTTGCGCACCCGTTCCGAGGCCGTGGGGTAGCGCACCGGCGGTTCGTCTGCTTTCTAATCCGCTCCGGCGTGTGCTTCACGAGGCTAGCTTTCGATGCGGTCGGCGTCTGCCGTGGGAGTCCACGGTGCAAAGGCTTTGCAGCGTGAGTGTTTATACTTAGTTCCACATTATGTGCGAGCGAAGTCAGAACTGGAAGCGCGAGCCCGTTGTTCTGTGCGCTCCTGGCTTGCATGCGCGCTCGTGCGATCTGCTGCTGCTGTTTATTAAAAAATGCGTTGCGCACAGCCAAGAGCGTCTCAATTCTAGTCACTTACTTTCTGCTGGGCAACCAGGCGTTCGTCTATAATAATCTCATTCGATTCTGACCATACCGGTTTAAAAGTCTCCCGTTAAGCGCTGTTTCAAATAACAGTGGGTGCCTCCATTACTTTCGGTGCACACAATCGCGTTGCCACGGAAATGTCATGGCAACGCGGTTTTTTGCACCGATTGGTCCCATTGGTCAAGAAATGCTCGTTGCGGCTCATGCCCACGCCTACTTCCGTTACACTTCGCTCCATGCATTGGGGATAGGGACGCCACCTCCTGCCCATTATAACCTCCTTGTCTGCTATCAGTGCCTTGATGCCATGTTGGAGGCATTCTGCGTCTTAGTGTGGCAGCGGTAGTGCCGTAGTCAGAGAGCCGTCTTTTTATAGTCACATTTCAGAATATATTTTTTTCTAGTCAATCGCAAAGAGGTTCCTCATCTGACACGAAGTGTTGTCCATAAACCCGCAGTTGGGGTACGAAGCTTGTCTGTCGCGATTATAGAGTCAACATAATAATCTAGAGCGAAATTCCCATGCATTTGGCCACGACGGAATGGCGAGGCATAGACCCGTGGACATAACGGCGGCCCTAGTTGGCGGTCCCGATGAACCCATTTTGGTTGCTACGCCTTAATATGCACAAAGAAACAGCAAAACATATATAATTTCTGTACCACGCTATTTTCTTTTTTACTTTGCAGAAATTCACCTGAATCGCGCGTTGACAAAATTAAACAAAGTTTACAAGCGCTCGAGCAACTTCAACTTCTCGAGGCAAAGCTAACACGCCTGAACCGGCCTATTTAAGCATGCTTCCAGTAATAAGCTAAAGGTATTTCCAGACTAACACTGACCATTATATGCCACTGTGTTCTTGCAATGTCGATGAGTAGATTCTGCATAATTTTTATGTACGCGTTTAGCGTGACATAAGAACATTGAAAAAGCGGGTTCAAAACTTCGATCCACGAAGTCCCTTAGCGTGGCGCAAGGGTGCTCCGGCATTGGGTCCGGACATTTCGTCGAACGCCTTTTCATCGAACTCCGTTTCATCGAAGCCGTTTCATCGAACACCGTTTCATCGAACGCCGTTTCATCGAACGCCGCTTCATCGAAGCCGTTTCATCGAACGCCTTTTCATCGAACGCTGTTACAGCCTGCAATATTTTTGCAATTTATTTTGATTTTTATACACAACGTCATCTAATTCTCCTTTTTTTTTAAATCACAGTATGCAGTGACGAGATAAGTTCCATTGTGAACATGTCCTGCTTCGAGAAGAAAGCCTCCATGAAACAATGACCCCTCTCCATGTCACATGGAACAATTAAAAATGAGACAAAAAAAAAACAAAAACAAAAAACAGAAAGCACGATGTTCTTTCTGGGAAGCGGGTAGTGTTTTATTGTTGTTTTATTGTTTGACCTGTAACCTTGGGTTATGTGAGGATCCGAAAGGGTTATGTCTTCTTGGGTGACAGAGTACACCCAGGGCTTTACTATTGTCAGGTGCGGGTTGGCCTTCCTAAGAAAGCGTCCTGAAGATGATTCATAGGCAAAAGAGTCGGTAATAAAGTTGACAGTGAAGGGGAGGTGGTTCCAGTCCAGGTGTAGCCCGAAACCATGTTGACTGTCACTTTGTGCAGCTTTTGACTCTGTAGAGTTTGAAAACTAAACAAAAAAGCAGAAACGTTCAATCTGAGCATAAAGCTGATAAGAGTATCATTATATTTTACATTACATTACCGAAACCCCCGGACAGCCGGTAAAACAAACGACAAAGACATTCAAAAGTGTTTTAAGTGTCGGTCCTTTACCTCCAGTGTCATGTTTTCTGAGAGGTACATGAGTAAAACTTTTCAGTAAGTCGCATACCCATTTGTTTTTATATCAATGGTTTTTATTTCTAGTAATTTGGCTTCACCCTAAAGACAGTTTCACAAGTGACTACCTTAGTCTTAACAAATGTAATGTAAAACATCTATAAAGCACTGTTATGCCACAAAACTCGATACAGAGAAATTCGATGAAACGGCCCTTAGCGATTCGATGAAACGGCGTTCGATGAAATGGCGTTCGATGAAATGTCGATTCATTCGATGAAACGGCGTTCGATGAAATGTCCGCTACCCCTCCGGCATACCTTAAGTTAAGCAAGCTTTATGTTATCAGCTCCACTCAATATCGGTGACCTAAATTTTGGTTCCAAATCGTCGCTTTGCCTGTTATGGCTTATCTGTCGACACCTTTGTATGGTAAGGGGTACCAGTTATCCTAAAAATGGTGCAATGTCCATCGTGTCCGCACCTTATCCCAGCCTGTCTTCGCCCTGGTAGCCAAAAAAATTAGGTAAGCTTTTGTCGGTGAGCTTTTGTCCGGTGAGCTTTTGTCCGGTTACCTAGTGAGCTCGTGCACAAATAGAAACTCAGTGCGACGTCATTTGCTTTCTCATAGAGACGCGGTTAATTAATCTTAATTCTTTTTTTTTTTACTCGCTTTGCAATTTTTTTTACATCTCTTTTAAGCATCTCTGATTGTTCTTCCCCACCATGGCAATCCCGTCGCTTTTGCTTTATGACATACCACTCCCGTCTACGTAATCTTTCGTGATTTTCATGATAAAATTGATACCTGAACGTTAAGCCATGGTCACACTGCTCATAAATCCTACGAAGGACGGTCTGCGGACAGATTCGAACGCGAGTCACCGCGAGGGCCATTCTTCGAATGCTGCAGGGCAATGAGTTGAAGAAGAGACATGGCACGCGGCATTCGAAACACGGATCTCGCGGTGACTCGATCGTGTCCGTCAGACTGTCTTTTGTATAAGGTGTAAGCGGTGTGAGCCGGGTGTCAATTTAGAATTCCATGTCGGGCCCCTGGATCAAAAAGGAGCAAATCCCATTCAGTAGATCTCCTCATTTGTTTTGTATCCAAAAGTTTGCTCAGAAGACTTTTTCTTTGCAAATTACCTAGATCGATCGCACACACAATTCGGAGTGCACAGAATGTGTAATATGTGCGATAGGCTTAGCTGCCCTCGTAGGAGTATTTTGCACTTTTTTTTTTTGGCCACCTCAGACACCACACATCAAGTGTACTCCGAATTTATCCGTGGGATCATGGTAAGTTTATTTTTCTTCTGTTGGCAGGGGCGCAGAAAAAACTGAGGTTCTGCCTCTTGCCTTCCACTGTGAGGGCTTATAAAGTCGGAAGTAGTAGTACGCGACGAAACGAAGCTCCTGACCTTGCTGCGTGAAGACACTGCGCCAGTTAACCTAGAGGGGAGCCAAGAGGCTTCTATTCAAACAGGGCTTGTGCCCGCGCCCTATTGGGCGATCTCACTAAGTGTTTGGCGCATCCGTGACGCCGCCATAACTTCAGTTCACATAAAGCAAACGGCAGTGCACGAAAGGGCTCGTGCTCCACACGCGCAGAGCTCCAGCGCAGTTGTCGCACATGCGGAAAGACTAAAGTTCCCTCAATGCATTGCGGCAGCGTGGTCAAACTGGCTGGTGAGATCGGTCTATTTAGGAGCCCCCTGTATTATAGCGAAAGCTAGAGCACGAGTTCATAGCACTGCAAGAGGATCTGGCTGCACGAGAGCTCATGCAGCGGGATTACGTTGTTTCGCTTTTTCCAGACTTCACTCTGTCGTTACAATCGCTCGCTCAAAATGTGTGTTAAAAAAAGAAGGGTTTTTAGGCCACGGTGGAAGAAACACATTTTTCCACCGTGCTCCACGCCAGACTCGTCAAACCAAACAGGTCTCCAAACAGAAAGGAGCGAAAACAGGGCGCGCCATCTATCGGTTTTCTTTCCAACGAATTCCCGCGTCGACGAAGGAGCCACGCGTGCACTGATCGCTCTAATCCCCACCCCCGTTATCGGCCCTTACGCTTCCCTAAGCCTTGCCGCCGTGCCCGGCCTTCCCCCCTCTTTCGGCCTCGACACCCCTCCCGGCCCTTTCGCAGTCGTCGGCCTAGCCCCCGCACTCGGCAGTTCCGGCTCGCTCGGCCCTAATCCACGCTCGGCCCTTCCGCGAGGGTCGGCCCAGGGGGGATGCTGCCGGTTCGAGAGGCGTGCAACCCTTGCCCGCTTAGCCCTCCCAAGCACTTCTCCGCTTCCGTAAATTTTGAATGTTGTAGGTTGGTCCAGTGGCTTAGAGATCACTTTTTGATAGGAACCGAAAATAAAAACGGACCAGTACAAGCTCAACTATGCAAGATGCTTGAAGAGAGCCTGCCGTAATGAAAATGAACTGCTCTAATGTGTAAGTCGGGTCAATCTGTTTATAATTGTTCATCCCCTTTTAAAAGGCTCCGGAAAAACAAGAAACCAGGAAAAGCTGAGTGACGCAAGTATTGTTCAGGTGGTCCCGGTTTTTTATATCCTTTCGGCGCACCTCAAAACTCAGTGTTCGGTTTCTAAACTCTGTTTTTATTTTCGCACAGAAATAAAACAAAAATACGTAATAATGTTTCACACCAGTGCAGTGCAATAGAGACTTCTATTTCCAGCAAGCCGCTTTCCGCCATGCTTCCATGTCATCCTCCAGGCCGCAAATGTTTGTGCACACTGATTAAACAATTTACATGTAAATTGACATGCACTAGAAATCTGGTACTTTCTTTTAGAGGCAGCATGTAAGTGCACATAAATTCCCCCAGCGTCTTGCCTTCTAATCGCGTGGAAGGAAAATGGAAATACTCCTTGGCATATTCACAACCATATATCTTGGTGTCCTTTCTCCAAGAAGCGAGGTTTTTATACAATTTCGTTGCTCGGCCGCTATTTTTTGTAGTGGCACGAAAAAAGAAGAGAGAGAGAGGGGGGGGGGGGGGGGGGGAGAAAGCAACGGCTTTCGCAGGCTGATCGTTTTTGTTTTGTTTTCTTTGTATTTTTTTGCAATTGCGATATTTTGTAGTGTTTAGGTATGTCTTCGTGGTGTAAACAATTTTACGCGCTTCCCACAAATATTTCATCACCAACGACAGTTTTAAAGTATTACGCACTGCCTCGGGTGCTTTGACCTTACGCACTAGAGCGTCACAGGAGCGAGTATTTCCGCAAAATAAATACGAGGACCTATTTCTCCCTTTGAATTGACCACTTTGTGGCATCACGACGAACACACATTCACCATGAAGTTGTAACAAATAATGATTGATGATGAAATTGATTGGGTCCCACCAGAAGAGCCACATTATTTAGGTTGCAAATAAACAGGGCGTCGTTGATGTGATGTGTTTACTTCCACGTTCGAATGTGTTGAGAATGAGTAGCCGAAAAGCGCAGTCTGCAGGCTGCTTCCCGGAGTTGCCTGATATTTCCCCAACTCGGGAAAGGGGGGGAGAAAGGGGTGGATGTTGTTTGAAGGTGATAATATTTATTCTCACTCAGGAGAGTCGCCGGTCGTTAAAAAGTCGACTCGCTGATAACGGGAAAGCCTGTGGGGCCCCATCTATAGTAACCATGAGTAAAAGGTGGTATACACCTATGTCACTGAGAAATTATGATCGTGCAAACGATGGGGCGTCGTGGATACAGGTGAAGCAAAGACCTATCTTACGATTGTGCCGTCCTCATTAGAAGCAAAAATTACGGTTTGCTTCTTCAACCCCTCCCGACGCCAATCTTTCCAATTTTGAATAAATCCGGGACAGCGTTGATCGCGAAAGCCCGCGCCAATATTTAAAGGTCTTTATCAAGTTATAAAACAGTCATCAAGCAGACGTAAGGAGGAATAAATACGCAAAAGAGTCCAAAATGGGATGAACAATTACCTATGAGAGGAGATGTGTTTCAAACAGTAATGAAGAGATTAGGGAAAGCCACTTGATTTATAAGTTTCGGAAATAAATGTATTATCGACGACCTGAACCCTTTATTGTGCAAGCCAATCCGTGTGCAGACGCGAGAATGGTTCCAGCAGCCGCGCGATGCCAGAAAGCGGCTGCTGGAACGAACCCAGCATACCACGACCCCTCGGTCTCTACCGACCGAGCGGCCTCGGACCTGCAGCTCATGGGAAAAACAGTTCGGTCGCGCTGGCTTCCTCAATCCTGCGGATTGCGCGTGCCCGCGTCAACGAGGGAAGACACCTGGACGTCTCAAGGTCGTTGTGGCGCTCGCAGCTAGCCGCTCGTTTCGCGCTTTTTGAGGATTATCCCTACAGAAAAAGCCGACACAAAAGAAGCCTCTGCCGTCACGTGATTTTTGGGAGAGGGTGAAAAGAGGAGGGCGCGAGGGGCATTTTCCTACCTTGCGGAAAATGGTTTCGTTGGTCGGTCTTTAAAAACGATTCAGGCGCCTCAGAATATCGTAGTCGCCGGCGAGGATTGCGAGTTACCCTTGGGAGATACTTCTGTTGGACCCGGCGTCAGCGGCGAAGTATACTTCGGTTCATCTTCTGTTAAACGAAAACAATTTTTTTTTTTTTAGTAGCGTAGCACTAGCACTACGACGGGACGCGCAGTCGTCCGGATGATCTGATCGTTGTGGCGCGAGACTTGAACCCTTGACGGTCTGGTGCACTCGCTCAGCGTACTCTCAGAACGACGTCGGAATAACAATATCAACTTGACGAAGAAAAAAAAAAGGAGGAAAGTTTGTTATTAAAGACCCTCTACCCGAGGCAAACCTCACAAGTTTCGTCATGGACGCCTAAGATGCCGACACTCGCTTACCCGACCCCGCACAGCCTGTTTCTCAAATTCAACGCTGCCGTTCCATCCAGCCCGTCGGTGGAACGTCTATTTAGCTGGGCTGGGGACGTCTTTAGAAGAAAAAGGGGAAAACTCCTCTATCAAGAACTTTGAAAGTCAATTGCTTCTGCGAGCGAGTAAACTATTTTGGCGAAAACGCAAGCCATAAATAGACTCCATTTATTTTAGGCTCGCAGGGTTTTTCATTGATCAAACTGCTGTTCATTTTGCTACAACAAAAATATAAAAAGTAACTTCGAAAGTAACTTCAAAGTAACTCGCTACTTTTTACAGTAGTTAGTAGCTTACTCAATTACTATTACGAATGCGTAATTTCTACTCTACTCCAATTACTTTTGGCGTCGATGCTTAGTAACTTAACTTAACCACCTTTTTTGAGTAATTTGTACATGTCTGCCTAAAAGTAACATTTCTTAGTAATGGCAAGTAAGGACACCGGTATATCGTTGCAGTCACAAAATGGTAATGGAGCTCTGTAACACGTTAGCTTTTTTCCAAGCTAACGAGTAACGATATTTCGTTACTTATTTTCGGTAATGGACACAACACTGCCAGGAAGCCTCTTACTGTTTTGCCGAAGCCTAAGTCCAATAGCACAAGGCTTGCTGGAGCGCGAACGTTATCGCCGGCATGGGCCTTGAGTGACGCAGACAGGCCCGCACAAAGAAGCGCCACGAGCTGCATGAAGAAGCAAAAGGGATTAGACGACTGCATTGCTGATACATTCACATGCCCACTGAAGGGTAAAGGAGAATGCCAGTTGCTTTTAACTTGCGTCAAGAGTGATATCGATGTTGATGCAGATGATTAAGCCGCCATTGCCGACCTTCTGTTTTTTTACCGAGATGTCGAGCTACTGAAGCGGGTGTTGACGAGCCTCCACAAAGGCCTATGCTGGGGAGAAGGACACAATAGCATCTAAAGGAGCAATAATTAACCTGTCTTACTGTGGCAATGATGAAGTGAAGCGATCGGAATAAGACGGAACAAAAACGGAAGGTCGGTTATGGCGGCGAACATCCACAACTGCCTGAAAGCGTACATAGGAATTATTCACTGGACGCAATATTTGTGGGTACTGTTTACAGCGCATGCTCAAAACGAGCTCGCATCAATAGGCTGCTAAGACCGGCACTCTTGATGGTGCGGAATGCACGTTGCAAAAGAACTGTGGAAGCTCGCCATCAGCACGCGCTCAGCATTAAGCTCCCCATAAGACAATCGAAAGTACCAGACCATAGCCACCTCAATACTCAGAAAACCTAGCAGTTCGACGACGGAACCCTATATAGTGTCCTGTCGCAGATTTTGAGCGCGAGGATATGGTAGCACAGAGCATCAAAAAGTCATTTCTCGGAGAACCTGGACGTCAGCACACAGTTTTTGCAGCGGTGAGGACCTTAAAACACACTTCCGGGTCCTTGCGTCTCGCCGCAGAACCTCGCGGCAGTGTCGACACGCTGCGTTTCCGCATCTCGCCGCAACGGGTCGCCAGTCACCTGGCTCTCCTCTCAACCGTTGTCTACCGCGCGACCTTTTCTATTTCGGGGGGCGCTTCTCATGGCAATCTGCCAGGCTTTGTCTGTATAGAAGAGGCTATGGCCAGACCCATGCCACCATGTCTAGGGTATGTGTCTCTTATCTCTGGGGGTGGCCACGTCAGAATATCTGGCGCCCCACACTTTCATTTCTATTTTTTCCCCTTTTTACTTAGGAACACCGTGAAACACGTGAAAAACGTGAAACGCCGTCTCGTGCCTAACGCTCGGCTCACGGTCTTTGCGTCTTAGCTTTAAACTGTGCTTCGACTGCGTTCAAATTCTTGCAGTTTCTTTATATTTTCCTCGTGATCGCGTTTCGCACCAAGAGCATGCACGCTTTTACTGTGTGACAGCTTTAGACGCTCAAGTTTGTACTACCCAAGACAAGTTTTATACTCCGCTTCAGCCTAAGTTCAGCTGATGGTACAGGCGCGGGCATCTGGCCCTGAACAGTGCTTGTACTGCACGAGCGGGCGCGCTTGGCAGGGCCACTCAAAGCCCGAAGCTCGCACTTGTAGCATCGGCTGCGTCAAGACTTAAAGGGATGCTGAAACGAAATTTGAATTTTACAAGATGGGGTAGCAGGGGTGTTCAACAAGGCGCCACAATTAAATCCCAAAACACCACTCATAAAGGGATATCTCGAACGGATGGCCGTATTTTCGTAAAATAAGGATGCGATTGAGTGAGAATTGCGACGTCGCGTTTTCTGCAGAATTCTTGAGGAAGGGAAACGGCCTTGATCGTTCTTTCTTCGCGTCCTTGTGGAGACAAAGCGAGAAAAGGAGGAAACAAGAAAAGCGACGTCACGGGCTTTTCTGGCCCCGCTCAAGCGCGCTTTTCTTTCACAAAAATATAAATACTCATTGGAAGTATCAGTTAAAGGAGTCATGAAACGCTTTTTCAACTTTTTTCTGTTTAAAGGAGCTGTGCAACAAATTCAGGGCTTTGCTTAAATTATTGTGGAAGTTGAGGTTTGACACTTGTGAAGTGAACTACAGAAAACAGATTTTGCCTGGATACCCTAGCTTTTATTTTAAAAAATGAAAAATATCCAGGTTCTTGCCGCCTCTCAACTCGTACTCCGCCTTCCGGGTCACGTGCGCAGTGACGTTGAGGGGGTAGGCGCGGGGATCCGGAAACGTTCTCTCTTTAGAGCCATCAGTGAGCAGCGAGAACTCATCCGCTCGCGACCGCGTGACCACGTGCTTGCGGGTGCCGTGCGAACAATATGGTGAAAGGAAGAAAGTCTCATACGGATCCTGCCAAAGCCCGACCGCCCGACCGGCCCTGTCCCCCTCCCCCTCCGTCTTCTGGCGGCTGTTCGCGGTAGCAGAGAGAGCTGACGGCATGTGGACCGAGGATAGATGGCGCCACTAAAACTCCGTATAATAAAAGTTTTGTCGATGATACCAGGGTTTTGACGCATTTATATATATATTTGAACGACAAGATTTATAGAAAAGTTACCTTTTATCGACCAGGTATTCGCACAACTTGCTATCTTTCTACAAGATTCCCCTTTGACGTCACGCCGCGTGTTTCTCATGGCCGCCGCTCGCGGCTGCAGGTCGGGGAATATTCTAAGTTTTGCCTCGCTATTACGCGGAGGAATCGCAACATTTCGATGAATGGAGGCATGTTTTCTGTCATTTGTGACAAGGTGAACAATATCAAAAGCAGAAGATGCCAATTCTTTCAACGTTAAAATCGTTGCACAGCTCTTTTAACTTTCCTCCTCAACTCATAAATCGCGCATTCTACCAAATAGTTCAAGAAGACGGAAAGTGGGAGCCCCTTGCTCGGACTCTCGTTTGTGTAATCCGGACAGATTCATTCTCCCCCGAGAAGATTAGCCCGTCGCTCAAAATTCAGACAAAAGTTGCTTTCGCCACGCCGTTCACCCGGAAGCTGACAGTGCTGTGGAAGCTACGGGCTCCTTGAGCCGGCCACTTTTGCCACGTAATCTCGCTCTCTCGCGCATATCCACGTGCAGAGAATGAAGTCAGGTGATGAAAGGGGGGTGGCTGATTGGTCCGGCAAGCGCGTAGCTTCCACCACAACGTCAGCTTAGGGGTGAAGGGAATAAGTGAGGTCCGGCGTCGTGTGACGTGCGTTTGGAGCCGGTGACGCGCTGCGGGGTCCGCGGATGTATCCCAGTGAAAATTCAGAGACCAGACTTGGACGTAGTTCAACTACTCTACTCAAACTACTGTAGTTTAACTACTTTTCTGAGTAACTTGGTAACTTTCAATTACAACTTTATTTGGGTAATTAGTACTTTTATTTAACTATGTTTTTTAGGTAACTTCTACTCAAATTAGTAGCTACTTTTGAAATGTAGTGCTAAATTTGCTGATCACAAAAGTTTGAGCACAGAAGTAAATAAGACGCCGGCATATGAAGTGGCATTCCCGAACAAGGGGCCCCCTCACATTCCGTTCCTACGCACTTCTACTCGGCAGCCGTAGAAACTGCATCACAGGCGTCCTTGGGCCATGGTGGCGACGAGCAGCCAAAACATAACAATGGCGCGCACGAACGCAGGAAGAGATGCTAACAAGCCTTGGTCGGGTATTGACCTAATCCGGTAATGCACGCAGGCGCCGCGCCTTCAGCTGCAACCGTAAAAGAAAAAACACTCCGAGGTTGTTTTTGTGTGTGTGTGTGTGTTGTTTGCTTTCAGTGAGTTCTACCTCAAGCGGTTTGGGGGTTCCACTGGAGACGCCACTGGAATGACCTTGCACTTGGGCAACTCTTCCCATGGTCGCCTCGTCGTCAGCGCATACTCCCTTGCAAAGCCGGACTCCCCCGTGCACAAATGCAGACACGGATAATCCGTTCATTTGAGCAAGCACGTTCCCGCTTCGACCTGCAACTGTACGAACGAGGATGCTTGTTCACGTAATCCTTCGCGTCCTTCCGAACTTCCACGCCAGGGAGACCTCCTCTTTGGTGAGAACGATTTATTTGTCAGGCGTGTCAAGATACCGTAGTCGCCGGCGAGCATTGCGAGTCACCATTGGGAGAACCTTTTGTTGGAACCGGCGTCAGTAACAAAACATGCCTCGTTTCAACAAAAAAAATTTTTTTTAGTAGCGTAGCATTAGGACTGGAACGACAGGATAATCTCAACGTCGTGGCGCGAGACTTTACCCCATGACGGTCAGGTGCACTCACTCAGCGTACTCTCCGAACGTCGTGGGAATAAAGAGGGGCCAGTCATAACAATCTCAACTTGCCGAAGAAAAAATAAAAAAGGAGGAGAGTTTGTTATAAAAGACCCTCTAGGGCCGAGAGAAACTTCACATGTTTCGTCATGGACACCAAAGATGCTGACACTCGCATACCCGACCCTGCACAGTCTGTTTCTGAAATTCAACGCTGCCGTTCTATCCAGCGCCACGGTGGAACGTCTTTTTAGCTTGGCTGGGGATGTCTTTAGGAGGAAAAGGGGAAAACTCCGCGATAAGAACTTTGAAAGACAATTGCGTCTGCGAGCAAATAAACTATTTGAGTGAAAACGCAAACCATAAAATTACTGCATTTATTTTAGGTTCGCAGGATTTTTCACGGATCAAAACTTCTGTTCATTTTGCTACCACACATATATAAAAAGTAACTTCGAAAGTAACTTCAAAGTAACTCGCTACTTTTTACATTAGTTAGTAGTTTGCTCAATTACTATTACCAATACGTAATTTCTACTCTACTCCAATTACTTCTGGCGTCGATACTCAGTAACTTAACTACCTTTTTTGAGTAATTTGTACATGTCTGGCAGAGACCTACGGAGGGAAAGAGGTAAGTCAGGCTTTTGACTTTCTGCCTTTTTTTTTTCTTTTGGCCCACTGAACGATGTGCTATTCGTAAAATCCCAATATCAATTGATTTATTCCAGCCCAAAATTTGTTTCATGGGCCCCTTAACGAGTGATGCTTTCGGGTTTGTAGCCCCCCGCCTAGCGCTTTCACGTTGTTTCCTCAAATCAAAATTTCGTTTGACCGACCCTTTAAAGGGATACTGAACCAAAGAATTTAGTGCCCATAATAAGTGGCGCACGTTCTTTCAACGAGCCAGCAGCCGCCGGTGTGCGCGAGCACACGCAACAAAGAAGGCGTCAAAGACCCCCATTCGCGGTTAAGATGACAGCGAAGTGTGTGGGCTTCGAGTTAAAGGAGAATAAAGACAAGTATTTCATCTACACAGTGGTATCTGGTGTAAAAGGTAAGCGATTAATTGGTCTAACAAGCACGTAGCTTTCACTTGTAGAGATGAAAAGCCGTTCTTTATTCTCCTTTGGCCCGAAGCCCATGCATTTCACTGTCCTCTTAAAGAGCGAATGGAGGTCTTTGACGTCATTTTCGTTGCGTGCGCTCGCGCACACCGGCGGCTGCTGGCTCGTGTAAAGAACCTGCGCCACTTATTATGGGCACTAAATTCTTTGGTTCAGTATCCCTTTAAAGGGGCAGTGCAACGATTTTCAGACTTTGGCCAATTAACTGCGGAAATTAATCTGCGTCACCTATGAAACGAAAAACCGAAAGCCGCATTTTCTTGCGGGCGCTAGTTCTTATTTAAAAGAAATGAAACAAATCGAAGGTCGAAGTGCCTCTCAACTCTCCACGCCGACTTTCGAGTGACGTCTCTGGGGGTTCACGTGGTTTCCCCTTGGGCCCTCCCTTCAAAGACCCCAGCCGCTTCCTCCGCGACTGTCGACTTTCAAAGGATTAGCCTCGTCGAAGGTCGCGGCGAGCGGTGGACACAAAGGACGGCTCGCCACGGGGGTTTCTTGACCCCCGCGTATCCCCCAGAGACGCCGTCATTTTAGCTCCCGTAGCCACCACCGGCGGCTGCAGATCGGCAAATAACTCATTTTTTGCCTTGCGATTACGCAGCAGAATAGCCGTTTTTTGGGGAAAGGTGACGCGTTTTTGGTCACTTGGGCTTGTATAAATAACATACAAAATGCAAACTGGTAATTCTTTCAACATTAAAACCGTTGCACTGCCCCTTTAAGCAAAAACGAAGTATAACTATGGCGCCTGGAACGCGTCTTCGCAGTAATATGGATAGGTGGGCTAGTTGGTACATGTTTAACTTGTGAAGCGCCTAAAAAAACGATGACACGAGGAAGACGAGACAGGACCAAGAGTCTTCGACTGGTGTGTTTTTAGCGTCCTATCCTGGCCTTACATCGAAAGTGGTCACGAAGTGGCAACAAATGACGTCACAGAAGTCGGAGTGTCATGCTGTCAAATGTCGCGATCCTGGCGGTTGGTCCGAGAAATGCTAACAAGAAGCTGCAGCACAACCGAACGGGAGTGCCTCTGTCGTCATGGCGTCCCGACTTCTGGCTGCCGGAGCTTCCATGGACTGTCACACCCGAGAGCTGTCTGCAGGAGAACGGGCGTCTGCTACATCCACCACCGCTGCTGGAACACCGCCGAGATCTTTACCGGCGACAGCATGACAGTTTTATGACGTCACCAGGCGAAAACCGAGGGACCACTTGTTTAAACGCGGTAAACACAGCAGCCGGAAACGCGTTTCAGGCGCCATAGTATAACTATACTTCGTTTCAGCTTCTGTCCGAGCGCAGCCAAGGCTGAAGGACGGTTCGCAGTTTCGAGAAGAGAATTCCTACGCACCACAAAGTAGTGTGCCAAAGTTTTTTTGTTTTTTTTTAAAAGAACTGTTTTGTGCGTAAACATTGCAGAACATTCCAGATGTTGTGCAACACGGCTGCAGCGCTCGGTTCTTCTGTGCGCGTTCGCTCCCGTAATGGCCGAATCATGTGCTTCGCTGCTTTCCTCACCGAGTCGCTTCAGAACATCCTTTCGCAAAGGCACGTTTGGGCGTCAGGCGCGAGCGGTCGTGATGAATGTCTACTTTCAAATTCGGCAAGAGACTCCGGCCGCGTCGTACCGCGAATGCGTTGTAAACAAGAAAAGTGTCCGGCCCACTACAATTCGCTGATACGCGGCGAAATCAGTGCACCCCTTTACCTGCCGATCAAATTGAACGCCGAGATGCTGGTGGAAAGTACTGCGCCTCCCGCCCTGGTATATCCAGACAAAACAAGAAAACATCAACGGCCGGGTCATCGGGCACCTTGCAATGTGTACTTACATCTCGAAACTATGCCAGACGGGTGGAAAGTTCGGACACGAACGGCAGCGGACAGCCCACGTATTGACATCCCCTGTGATGAAATTTCAGAACTTGAAAGGACACTTCTTAAACCGGTAGCAGACGATAGCGTTGATACACCCTTAGCAGACGAAATACTCGGCGAGCGCGGGCGGCGCGGACGAGCAGCGGCAAAGCGGAGAGATACAAAAGTGCAGGCGAGAGCGCGTGACCGATTGCCGGCGTGTGATTGGCTCCGGCCACACGTAGCTTTGGCTGCGCTCGGACGTAAGCTGAAACGAAGTATTGGCCTCGAGATCGACCTAGAGGTGGCGCTACGGTCGCGCTATTATCATTATCAAAGCGGGGATAGCAGAACTGCCGCCCCATAGACTCTCCAGGGTCGCGCGCGAGACGGCGTAGATTCTTCCGTTTATTTTGTCGCATACTATTGGTGGGAAAACAGTTCTAGCGGAAAGAGGATGCAGTACTGTTTGGTGCTTCAGTGAAGATCGAATCGCGTTGCCAGCGTGCGGCCCAAATTTATATAATCGCTTCTGCGGGTGCGTCGTCTGCTCTAGGCAGTCGTTGGAAAGCATGGATCACCAGGACTGATGTCTGTCTCCAGCTGAACTGGAATATTTATGTTAAATATTGGTTTCTTATAAAATGAATGTATCGGTTAATCAACATTGAAATTAAAAATAAATAATAAATTCCAACCCACATAACATAATACTGGTACTGTGGGCTGTGAAATCGCAGTTTCTATGCTTTTTTAGCGTCTAGCTTTGGCAGTAATATAAATATTTAGAATGAAGATAAGTTAGCGCTGTATTGGAAATTACCATGCTATTGAGTTCCTCTGCACTTTTATTGTGCCAAAGTGTGGGTAACTTTTTTGGAGTCTGAACAAATCTACTGCGTTGCGATGGGGAGAGAGTGTCTCTTCTAGGGCCCTGAAATCATATTTAAGCGTCTACCCTTTTTCGGTTTCCACGTGTCTTGGGGTTGGGGCAAGCCAGCGGGCACGGAGAGACTAACTAAATATTAGTGCGTCATATTTAAACCGGACGACGCGGAAACATCCTCCACCGACGAGGGCGACCCGCGGTACCGAAAGCGCGCAAAATGTGACGTCTTTGGTCCTGGGCTTGCCACTGGTCAAAATCGCTAAGAGCTTTTTTTTAGTCGAGATACAAAATATAAGTGTCGCGAACCGTTTCAATTATGTATGAAAGTAGTTTTTGTTCACTATTTTAGATCAGAAAAGAAACAAATGCAGTTTAGAAAGTACGGAAATGAGAAATGGACCCGTCGACATACCCGCCACCAAGCGGCGGAAAAAAACGGCGCATACTAGAAAAGGCTAGTGGGATGAGGCTACGGCAAACGAGGAGCCTAGAAAGCAGACATGTACAAATTACTCAAAAAAGGTAGTTAAGTTAAGTTACTGAGCATCGACGCCAAAAGTAATTGGAGTAGAGTAGAAATTACGCATTCGTAATAGTAATTGAGTAAACTACTAACTACTGTAAAAAGTAGCGAATTACTTTGAAGTTACTTTCGAAGTTACTTTTTTATATTTTGTGGTAGCAAACTAAACAGCAGTTCTGATCAATGAAAAACCCTGCGAGCCTAAAATAAACACAGTCTATTTATGGCTTGCGTTTTCGCCAAAATAGTTTATTCGCTCGCAAAAGGAATTGACTTTCAAAGTTCTTGATAGGAGAGTTTTCCTCTTTTCCTTCTAAAGACGTCCCCAGCCAAGCTAAATAGACGTTCCACCGACGGGCTGAATAGAACGGCAGCGTTGAATTTGAGAAACAAGCTGTGCAGGGTCGGGTAAGCGAGTGTCGGTATCTTAGATGTCCATGACGAAACATGTGAGGTTTGCCTCGGGTAGAGGGTCTTTTATAATAAACTTTCCTCCTTTTTTCTTTTTTCTTCGTCAAGTTGAGATTGTTATAACTGGCCCCTCTTTATTCCGACGGCGTTCTGAGAGTACGCTGAGCGAGTGCACCAGACAGTCAAGGGTTCAAGTCTCGCGCCACGACGATGAGATCATCCGGACGACTGCGCGTCCCGTTGTAGTGCTAGTGCTACGCTACTGAAAAAAAAATTGTTTTGTTTTAACAGAAGATGAACCGAAGTATTCGCGACTCCAGCAAAACGGACGCCGCCAAGCGGGAAAACCGGGAACCAGCCGGTCCAGGTCGCTCCGCGCCCCTACGCGTCTCTGGTGGCTTTCGCGGAGACGTGTTGTCGGCGCGGTGGCGAACGATGTAATTTGACGAAGGTCCGAATATTTCTTAAGTTTGTGAGTGATCATTAGTGTGGTGAAGCCTCAGTAGATTTTTTCTTCTATTACGTGTTTGAAAGCCCGTTTACTCCACAGCCCACGGTCGCGTGCTTTCGATTTCTTGGATGGGGAAGAATCACGGAAAACTTTGTGATTTCTTGTCTGTCTCGAATCACATTCAAAGCGACACTTGGTAACTGATACTGGAGGGAACGTCAATGTTGCAGTCAAGTGAATGGGAAGGTTCGATAGCTGCTTTTCTTGAGTTTGGTTGTGTTCGGTTAGCTTCAAGTTTGAGCCACCCACGCCGGTCGGTGCGTTGGCTATTCATCTTGGCTGATTTTCGCCGAAAAAGCCTCTGGACCACACTGAAGGAGTTGGTCTGATTTCGAAATTACTTGATTCAAGAAAACTTGCTCACTGCAAATGATGAATGAGGGAAATTATCTGTTTTCAAAAGGTGGGAGACATGTCTCGCAACGTTAGTTGCTGTCACGGCATTTTGACCTATCGCGCCTCCAATATTTATATTACGAGGACGTCGAAGCCAGCAGCAATATACGTCTACATTGGTCAGGTTGACCGGCCACAAAAAAAATACTAATTTTCTCCTTTCAATGCAGAGAGGTTCTGGGCGGATCTTCAGTGAAGACTCTCTTCAGTTTGTCCCCGTGCTGCCGGCTATAGAACCATTTGGCTAAGTTTAAGTAGTATGTCTCCGTCTGTCGAATATACTTTTATTCAGCAGCTCACCTAATAGCTAGTCAACTAAGCTCATATTTCAACCCGAAGGGTATACTAATATCGCTTTAGTGGGAGCCCCCCCCCCCCCCCCCCCCCCATAGTACGTAATATAATACATAACCCGCTCGTCAAAATGACTTCTCGATTGCTACTAAAACCTGAATTGAAATACGAGTATCAACTGCTTGGGCGCCGTCGGGTTAACACGGTCCTTGGCTTAAGAGGCGGTTGCTTAATTTTCGTAATTTTCCTGCAGCCTGTGTTGTTGGCCGAGCAGACGACTGGAGCTGTTTCGTAAACGCGGATACGCACAAAAGCTCGATTTCGCGGACAGATAAGTCGCATGGTCGAGGCATGCGAGTTAGCTGAAAAGTTAATCTCTGTGGAACAATTCTGTAGTCATCGCCGCTTTCCTTAGATGATCAAAACTGATTAGTATATTACCGTCCCTCCGGAGCCCATAGTTTCGGTTTTGAACGAAATCTCCGAAACGAATGTTTGACACGAAAAGAACAAAAAAAAAAAAACCGGCAAAACAAAACTATGCTTTGCAAGTTTATCTGCACCGGCTCCACCTAACCGTCTCAGTTCAAATACCTATAAAATTGGGCATTAAACAAAAGAAAATCTGTTAAATTGAACGCGCCACCTGTTCAGGCGGCCCGGCCGAGCCGCCGCGACCTGGACTCAGCCGCCATGTTTGTCTGGTGGGGGCGCCCCCTATAGGTCGCTGGAGTCGCGAATACTTCGCCGCTGACGCCGGGCCTAACAAAAGGATCTCCCAAGGGTAACTCACAATCTTCGCCGGCGACTACAATATTCTGACGCGCCTGAATCGTTTTTAACAAAGAGGAGGTCTCCCAGGCATGGATGCTCGAAAGGACACGAAGGATTACGTGAACAAGCATCGTCGCTCGCATAAAGTTGCAGCTGGGAGCGGGAACGTGCTCCCATGAACGGATTATCCGTACCAGGGTTTGTGCGCGGGGGAGTCCGGCTTTGCAAAGGCGTATGCGCTGACGACAAGGCGACCATGGGAACAGGCGCCCAGCTGCGAGGTGATTCCAGTGGCGCCTCCCGTGGAACGTACCACTTGAGTCAGAACTCACTAAAGACATACAACACGAAAACAACAACTCTCAGAGTGTCCCCGTCTTTCACGGTTGCAGCTGGAAACGCGGCGCCTGCGTGCATTACCGGATAAGGTCAATACCCGACCAAGGCTTGTTAAACATCTCTTCCCTCGTTCGTGCGTGCTGGTGTTATGCCTTGGCTGCTAGTCGTCACCTTGGTCCAAGGACGCCTTCCCGAACAAGGGGGCCTCTTGTTCGGGAATGCCGCTTCATCTGCCGGCGTCTTATTCATTTCTGCGCTCAAACTTTCGTGACAGGCAAAATTAGCACTATATAATTTCGAAAGTAGTTAGTAATTTGAGTAGAAGTTACCTGAAAAAAGTAGTTAAATTAAACTACTAATTACCCAAATCAAGTTGTAATTGAAAGTTACCAAGTTACTCGAAAAAGTAGTTAAACTACAGTAGTTTGAGTAGAGTAGTTGAACTACGTCCAAGTCTGCTAGAAAGGTCCCGAATGTACGCGGCGGCGCCGTGGTCGTATACCGGCTCAAGAATCCGACCGGTTCCGAGCGTTCCGAAGGCCTTCGGCGCGGGCCCTGTTGGCGATTTGGCCGTTTGGCGGTGCGTCAGCGCGAAGTGGCTCCCGATCTGAACTGATCTTTACCCCGTGTTTGCTGTCGTTTGTGGCCAATGAAACGTTATGCCGAATTAGTGTTTAGTCGCGCTGCAAATGCAATACGAGCTGCCCTGGCCGCCCGCTTCATGCAGCCTATCCAGCACGTGCTTTAGTGGCGCCCTCTCGAGCCGTCGACACGGACTGCGGCAGTCGTGTGCGCTCGATGAGCTCACTACTCCTCTAGTTCAAGGCCACTCAAGGCAGAACCTACGACGTCATGAAGGAGGTCATTTTTTGCTTGTTTTTGTAATTCTAATCTGCCTATAACTTTTAAAATAAAGCGAAATTTGAGAAAAGAAAAGTTGGATTAAGTTACTAGGTTCAGTACGCTCAGGTTCAGTGCAAATTAAAAACCATTCAAAAAGTCATTGCAGGGCCCCTTTAAGATATGCAAACTGCACGGATGGCAGGACAACTGAAACAAGTGAAACAAGCTGTTCTAATATATCTGCCGTGACTGTAATAAACGAGTGTAATCGAGCAACGCAGCAATGTTCCTGTTATTAAATGCTTTCCTCGGTAGTGTGGGTTCACCCGCTTCAATTTTCTTGGTGATGGCCGTGGATGGCAAGAGGCTAATACTATACATTTCTGGCTAAATAATCATGTATTCAAACATGGCAGACTTTGCGACCCAAACAAACGACGTGCACTACGACACAGACAGCATCGGCCGCAGTGATACTCTTTTACTGATGAGGGCTAGCGACCTTCACGGAACTTTTCGATCACCCTCCGCCCTCACCTAACGTATATCGGGACTGGGTAGTTCATCGATTCAGTTTGAGATTATTCAAGTAATGCTTTAATTGCATATTTTTGCCGGTTAATTGGACTCTTGTGCTGGAGAAAGTCAACAAGGAGTAAAATATGCCAGCTTTAATATTTTTGACGTCTTTACTTCTTTTGTGACACAGGCTTGCACGATAAACCACTTCAGCGTGGTTTGGCGTTTATCATTTCGCCGAGGATGATTATACTATTTAAATAATTATTTAAAAAATACTTCATTTTAAAAGGCTTCCCGTGTTCATATTTATGTAGGACTCACAACGCGAAGTTTATAATGGGAATGCAATATGCCATTTATGACATAGTAAAACCAGTAAAAAATGTGGTTTTAACGTCTTTCACGCAATATGACCGGGGAAAAATCAACATACGGATCTATTGATTGATTAGTACATTGAAGGATAGCGATCAGTCGTGTTAATTTTCTAATCAAACCACAGACCCACTCAACATTCAATGCTTTATGAAAGCCGCGGTTTGTTCGAGATAACGAAAATACGTGAGACGAGCGATTGTATACAAACCAACACACTAAGGTTATGGAAGCTTCCGACTTAATAATTGCTTTGCTGGATTTCTACGCATGGGAAACGACACAACACAACCTTCAGTAAGAAGAAACGGCAACAAAAGCATAAAACATTTAGTAAGGAATGTCAAGCTCAGCCTGAAACGGGCTTGCGTCGTCGAGATCCATGCTTCTGCACGTGCGCCCGTAGCAGACGACGCACGGCGGTATCCCCGCTTTCGCGCGTTTCCAATTTCGGCCGCACGGTGGCGGCACGGTTCGATCTCGAGACCAATACACCGTTCCAAGTAGGTCGATGCAGAAAGGAAAAAACACTCTCAAACCAGAGCGCTGCGCCAACGCTTCGCTTACCCTTTCCCTCGAAAGCTCGTCTGCTTCACGGAGTGGACTGTTAGAAAGCACGTGTGCAGTGTACGCAGGCAAGTTGCTTCGACAATAGGGAGTTTTAGAATAACGTACGCAATTTTAGCGCACGCTAGCGCTAAATTTAGCGCTTGTATGAGCGCACGCGACGCAAGAGAGTTTTAGAATAGCGTTTCTCCGCCGCGACGCAAAAGCCCAAGCATCTCGCGCTTGCGACGCCACCAAGATACAGTAAAAATTTTTATTTTACACACGAAATGCTGTAACTTTAGAAAAAAAACGAGTTTTTCGGTCCAGAGTAGCATTTTCATATGTTTAAACCTGAGAACGCGACGTGAGCGGTTGAGCGGTCATCTCCGCTTGCGTCGCCTCGGCAAGAGAGGTCTCGTGTACTGACCTTCGCACATCATACCTTCGCCGTGAAATGTTCGCGCGTCGCAAGCATGAAGTTGTCGGTAATCGCTGCCAAACCGAGTACAATGTCGTCCCGTATTGAAAATTGCAGTCTCGAGGATACCGCCGACGTCGCACTCACGACGCCGCCAAAGCAGCCGTCGACATAATCCTGGAAGCCGCCATGTTTTTTTAACTGTGCTCGTCTTGGATTTAGCCAACTTCTCATCACGAATCCTCCTAGGAGAAGCGGAAAGACTCTTTGCGTACGCACGCTATTTCCGAGAAATAGCGCACGCTAAAATTGCGCACGCAAAGCGCAAAACCTGGTTTGCGTTCGGAGCATGCGCAGTGGCGACGACGCTATTCTTTGCGTACGCAAAGCTTTAGCGTGCGCTATTTTAAAACTCCCTAATGTTAGGCGCCGCTTTGATATTATGGCGTGTTTTCGCGCGTGACATGCCTATGCAAGAAAAGAATCAACCGGGCAGCACTGGCTGTAATTGGTTGTCAGAATAACCAAAAAAAAAAGAAAACGTAAAATAAACGCCGATTCAGTGCGCGAGACCCACGCTGTCAAACAGGATGAATGTGGGTGCGCCATGTCTATGCTGCACCGGTTCCCCGCTGCTCTGGACCTACGACGCCGGTGGCTGGCGAATTTAAACAGGAACGACTTCTTGCCATCGAAGAGCAGTCGTGTGTTCTCCGACCATG